>NC_069510.1:112016846-112114346 GCF_027579735.1 Bombina bombina | reverse complement strand
CAGATGTCCCAAAACTGCTATATCGCATGTGCTGTGATGGAATTCCTTACTACCACACGTCCTATACTGCTATATCTCATTTCCTGTGACATCATTTCTCAAATTCACATATCCCATGTTGCTAGATCTCATATCCAGTTTATTATTCCAAGTTCCACTTTTCCTATATCTATTTGCCTCATCATTTAAAACTATTGCTAACCACTACATGGCCCATTCTGCTTTATGTCATATCATTTGAATTAATTCCTGGTTTCCACATGTCACCTATATCTGTACATTCTACGACACAAAATGGTAACGTTTTTACGAGCTTGGGGCCAAAGTAATAAGATAAAATGACCAGATGTGCCAGTTTCATCATTTGAAATAATACAAACAAATATGATATAATATTTAAAAAAATATATATATATCATCAGCAGACCCACATACCTGTGGCACTATACCTAAACATCGCCTAGGCCATCCAGATGCTTTTGATTGCCTCTAAACATTCAGTGTGTTATTAAAAAAATGTTCCAAGTGCCATACATGGCTCACATGCTGTAGGTTACTGACTATATTCTATGATTTCATTTCTGGGCCACACATTTCAATATTACTATCAATTATATCCTGTGCTGTTATCCCTTACTCCCCCCTGACTCTGCACCTCATATTCTGCGATATAATTCCTACCACTACATGTATTAGGTCAATCATTAAGTTATACCTAGAATATTATTACTGGCCCCTCATTCCCTGAATCTCTACTATCACATTATGCCCACCTATGTGTGGATCATACTGCCCAATCACTGACTATATATCACATCAGACATCATCAAAATAGTATCACACTTTAAGATACATTTCTTTATCATTGTCCATATTAAATGTTCAAACACGATTGAAAGTTAAACGTTCACAACATCCTGGTTCGGCTTTAAATAAAATTAGGCCCATCCCATTTTGGAATTACAACAGGCAACTGCAGGCTTGTCCTTCTGACACTCAAAAAACAAACTGAAAATTTTGTATCCTCATTTAAATAGGAGAATTCGTACAATGCAATGGACCAACTTAGCAGTGCATTTTATTAATGATCTGAAGAAACTATGAGAGATAAAGAGATTTTTTGTTTACAGTTGGTGCCTCCACTACAAGTTACATCCAACTCAAAAAATCCTCCTGGCTGACTTAAAAGGGACATGAAACCCACAACTTTTATTTCATGATTCAGATAGAGCATGCTATTTTAAACAACTTTCTAATTTACTTCTATTATCATTTTTTATACGCAACCTGTCAGGTAAAGGTAGAAGATGATATTATTAAAGGTCATAGGTTTAGAAAACCATCTACATATCCATTTAAGGTTAATAAATACCAAATTGGTGACAATTGTCTGGTGCATGTATAGTATGTTTTTAGAAGTAACACTTTTCTTGTGGTAGTCAACTTGGACCTGATGATTGCTCAAGCCCCTCTATGGTCACTTAGATAAAACAGCAGCCGAAGACAATAGTTTGCTGTGTGAATGAGAATCTATTTTCCGGCACACACTTACGGAAGTCTAGAGAACATGCTTATCTTACAAATATTTACATTACTGCTGACCACAGCCGGGCTTCTGACAGAACAGTTTATACTGATGCTGCGGACATGAGCAAAACAACATTTTATGAACAAGACAAGTTGCTTGCTGCAAAACCCTAACCAGGACAAGTGATTGCTAATTAAACCAGAAACTCCTCAATAGACAGCGTGTAGCTAGCAATGGGGGCTATTACCAGAGCTGTGTCCTGTGTAATGATCGCAATGGTGAGCTGAAAAATAAAAGTGCCTGTCCTGGGAGTATACATGACCACAGTTGTGTAAGCAAGAGCATAGCTTGAATCTTGATTTGCTCAAACATTTAGGATAAATGTAGGTCTTGCTTCAATCAAGTTAAACAACTGAATGCCTTAACACTTTTATTAAATACTTTCTGTTCAGTGGTCATCAAGGTTATATAATGCGCCACCATGCTCTATGAATATGTTTGCCCACTAAACGTTATCAAAACCTGCTGGTAACATCATGGTACTGATGAATCTCTAGGGTATATTTAATATCTAGAGTATCATGCAAAACACTCATTCTCGCGATGGGCCAGGTGATCTAAAGCTCTCTGCTATGGGAAATTATCTAAGCAGTCTCGTCAGTACTGAGAGATCTCTCAAAGAATTTTAGAAAGACAAATTTTAGCTAGAGAACTGTCTATCTAGCTATGCAGAATTCTGGATTTGAAAGCGAGATCAATACATTATATATAATACTAAAAAAAAAAGCCCCAAAAATGTTGCGTGATTTCTCTCCATGATACCGAATTTTGATCATCAGGCACTATACAATATATTTTTCCTTAATGGTTCGTTGAGCTCTGTGTGATATATGTAAGCTCTTCAAAGCAAGACCCTTGTTCTGATTCAACCTACACTTTCCATTCTAATTGTAAAAGACATCTATGGCATGATGCACTCAGCTCTGCGGAATATGGCGGCACTTTACACATAAAAGATGGTAATAATAATATATTCTAAATCAGGGTTCTTCAAACCACGAATAGCAACCCATTACTGGATCACAACAACATGTTTACTTGGTCGCAACTGTGTGTGTGTTTTATGAGAGGGTGTGTCGTATGTTGTATGAGAGGGTGTGTGGTATGTTGTATGAGAGTGTGGTGTGTGTTATCAACTCTTACAATGTTTGACTACAATCAGGAATAAAGCACGCACACATTTTAGTTACTTTGCCGAAATTGCAGCTATCTTGTTGTATATTACTTTTTACAGACTAAGCATAAAAATAAGGTCGCAAAGGGATGGGGCATCATTGCACTGGTTCTTAGGAAAAAAAGTTTGAAGAACCCTGATCTAAATTAACAATTGCTCAACTCCTTTCCCTTCTCCAAGAAATCAGTGGACCCATCCATAACTGAACCGAGAATGGGCTCTATCTGAGCACAATATATTTTATCTAAATTTTATACAGTAACAACCATTATTCCATTATGAGATCGAACTAGAATAGACTATCAATGCATTACAACAGGGGAAAACAACCAGCCATCTATGCATTATAATAGAGAAATAGAAATGCATTACGAGAGAGAAATAGTTTTAAGTGTTTTAAATAATTTTACCTAAAACAAAAAGAACATTTAGTGCTAAAAAGAATTTGAACTCTATGATAGAATTTAAAAAAAAGTCAAGTGGTAATGAGACTTTATAGGCCTGTCTAGAGAGGACTTCAGACTTGTGACCCTATGCTGTTTGTGCGGCTTTGTAAATGTGCTCTTAATTATAGAGATGTCAGCTTGGCAACATGTAAATAACGCTGAGCTTCTCTGCCATACCTACATAGAAATCCAACAAGAGGCAGGAGAAAAAAACACCATTCTGTCATGCAAAACTGAGCTGGCAGGGTCTGTGCAATCAATTTGCAAAAAAATAAGTCAGGTTGTTTGGATCTTAGCAGATTTCATTAAGCTGCAGAAGACAGATTTGCAGTTAAATGCAGCCTCCTGGTACACTGTCTGAGTGTCACAGACTATGTATATCCGACTGGTGCCCCTTCTAGTTGGACAGGTAGACGTGTTTAAATAATTTTCCACAACGTTGGTTACATATTAAAATTAAAGGCCTTGGCCTGATAGGTAGAGATAGCTAAGGAATGCATCATATTTAAGAATGCCAGATTTCCTTTAATATTGAATTCTTGTCTTTCATCAATTAGGTTCAATATATTGAATCTGCCCATCTTGTAAAGCAGGGTTTTGATGTATACCACCAAAAAGTGGAAAACAGTCATTTAAAAAGCAGCTGAATACAGTGATGTAGAATTTATTTTTCTTTATTATTTGACCAATGATTTTAAAACGTAAAGGGGAATTTAACTCAAAACTGAACTACCCTTAAAATATTTAGAAAACTTTGCAATATATTGTCATGATGTATTTTGACAAAATTATCAGGGTATAAATATACTAACCAGGATAATTAAGGAATAATTTGCTAAGGAAATAATTAGCGTTTTGAATGTTTTTAAAAAATAAAATAATTTTGTATGCAGATCTCTAACAATGCAATGCTTAATTTAATTGATTTTATATATACAGTATATATAAAAAATTACTTTCATTTCCACTAAAATGAAAGGGAAGGTGTCATCGAGCTATAACAGGTTTAATTTATATTTCTGCAAGACAAAACATAGGTACAAAACCCTTTTTATCAAACTGCTTGGAACCGGAAAAAGGTTTGGATTCTGTAATAGTTAAAATAATTTTGTAATACTTTTGTATACATAGTACAATCAGAAATATAGTACAGTGATGTAATTAGAAAGGTAATTGTTGTTTTAAATAAATATAGAGTAGCATTTGCATTTTAGAACACCAAAGATGTAAGTAAAGAACATTGCAACTTACTGGAGTGGGGAAATGGTAATTATTAATAATTCAATTTAAAAAAAATGAAAAGGTCTGGATTTCAGAATAATTGTGGCATTCCGGATTTTATTCATATGTGTGTCTGTCTATCTATATATGTGTGGATATGCAAGATGAGTACAATTATGATATGTATTTTTCCCCCAAAACTTCATGCTTTTTTTTAGGGTTCCACCAAATATATATAAATAATATTAAAGAAAATAAAAACTATAAATATTTCTAAGTCTATTATTCCTTACGAGGAGCCCTTTCCATACTTTCTCCAAAATTGCTACAGCTGGGTGGGAAAAAAAAATAATATAAAAAAAAAAATCAGGAGTAGCAACTAGAAAAAAAAGTTGCAATCCTCCCCTAGCCTGTTATTACCTATCATCGGGTTTTATAGTGACAGGATTGTGCTATAATTTTTGAGAAAACTTCAGCATAAAATGCCATAAAATTCACGTGCCTATGCTATGGATCATGTTAGCTGCTACACAATCGCTGGCTGTACTTTTTATGTTGGGGTAATTTACTCTGCAATGGGAAGAAATATATGTCCAGTAGGTCAAGTAGGAATGATTACGTGGTTTGACCAAAAGGATTTCAACCAAAACTGCGTGTGTGTGTATATATATATATATATATATAAATTTACCAGCTCAAAAACCCCGTAATTGACCAACCTGATTGTGTGTGTGTGTTTCCCAGTGCATACGCTATACTGTAGTCTATTAAGTGAACAATAGCATTATGTCTAAAAAAAAAACTGCGTACATACCTTAATTAAAAAATACTGTATTGCTAAAAAATGCTAACAATCATCTAAGCCTTCAGCAAATTGTAATCTTTTTGCTGGCCGTGTGTGTGTGTTGAAAAAAAAATCTTGCATATATATATATATATATATATATATATATATATATATATATATATATATATATATATACACACATACATACACACAAACAGTAGATAAAGATTAGCATTCTCACTGACATCATATAAACAACAACTAGGGTTGGACAAAGTAATAATATAAAAGATAATACAGACCGCCCCCACTAGATTTCATAAAGTGTTCAACAATTCTTTTATCAATAAAACATTGATGAACACTATAAAATACAGCGAGTGTGGTCTGCTCCATCTTTATATATATATATATATATATATATATATATATATATATATATATATGACAATTCTATATTTGCTTTAGAGTAGATCAGCAATATAGAGAGATAATCTGTATGGGATGCACCTTCCAAGCACCTAGTATTTTTAAGATATAAGGAGAAGCTTCCAGCATCAGGGAGAACAAACCACAACATTCCAGCAAGCAATCTTACAGCTGGGGTTTATGTGTCTAGCTACTAAAGTTGAGTAGAAGTTTCTGGAATGACCATGTTCGTCAGGTTCATGTGCATGACTCCTTAAAATTAAACAATTCTTAGGCTCCATAGGATTATATTAAAATGAGCTATATAGTTTGCATGTGTTAAAAATACCTCTTATACTGCACATTTGTATTATGACTACATTTAAAAAGCTTTTTTTTTTACATGTATTATCGCAATCTATTATCATTAATTTAAACATTACTGCATCTTATACGACATAATAAATAGAGCAACAAACAAATACATATATAAAAAACACAGTTACAGAAGGGAAGAGAATAATTCTGTCCCATATTGCCTACAATATACTGATAAACTAAGTCACTCTTTGTGCTAACATCTAAACACTGGGATGCACTAAGAAAAAGAAAAAATAAATAAACATATATATATATATATATATACACACACATACATACACATATACATATATACACTGTAAATGTACTAAAGGAAAGGCATCTGTAGGAATTAAAAATTACTATCAGGTTTCTTAATAGATTTTTGTTTTAAAGGTGGGAGCAATCAATCAATCGTGTTTAAATAAAGTAATTTACTATTCTCAAATACTTTCTATAGTTCATGTATGTTAAGATATAAATTAGCAAAGAAGCTTGATGTGTATATTTTTGATGAGACAGGAAAGTGATGCATTCATAGAAATCAATTATACATTTAGAGGTATAATTTTTAGAGTCCTGGCTTTCACTATTAATCACATTTATATCAATAAAATTGATTACCATGAACTTAAGTACACACACATCATATGATATGCATACAAACATTTATATATATATATATATATATATATATATATATATATATACACACACTCCAGGTTAAGGAAAGCACAATCTTACACAAATAAATTGCCAAGGTGCTCTGCAATCCACAATACAAAAGTTCTCCACAAATCTTTGGTTGAAAAGAGAAAATTTATTTAATCCATTAAAAGGTATCCATGACGTTTTGGTAAATTCCTGTACCTTTATCAAATGTTACCGCAATACAAAACTGACAAAAAATTAAAACCTCTTGACAAACTTACCTACATCTTACTCCTAAATGAACACTGGGGGTATGTCAAGAGGTTTTAATTTTTTGTCAGTTTTGTATTGCGGTAACATTTGATAAAGGTACAGGAATGAACCGAAACGTCATGGATACCATTTAATGGATTAAATAAATTTTCTCTTTTTAACCAAGACCAGTGAGTGCCTGCATTTGTGGAGAACTTTTATATATATATATATATATATATATATATATACACACATATACACACATACATACAGGGCTTTTTTGTGGGGTACTAACTCTAGTTTTCACAAGTGGGGGCTGCAAAATATATCAAGCATTGTAAAAAAAGTTACTAAGCACAATATATCAATCAATAATCGCCACTTATTTTTTAGTACCGTCATCTTATTTAAACCCCCCCCCACTGTGTTATATATATAAATATATATATATATACACACACATACACATTTATATATATATATATATATATATATATATACACACACACACACATACCCACGTACATATATATATATATACACACACATTTATATTTATATATATATATATATATATATACACATATACATACAAACACACACATTTTTGTTCATGTTATTAATTTTATACAAATCGAGTATATTTAGGATGGAACATATGTGAGCATACACACATATATGCATGATCAAAAGATATGAATATAAATGCAACGTATGTAATATAACATTGTGAGTGTTCTTTTAAAGAGATGGGTGCAGCTATTTTGCAGACTTGCTGTCACAATACAAAATGAGAAGGTAGCAGAGTGGCACCATTTTTCAGCCTGGGTGACACAAGTCCGTAATAAGCTAAGTGGTAATGGACACTTGACATAAATGACACCCAGTCTTTACTTATATTTCTTCATGTAAAACACAGCAAATTTATGGTCGGTTTAACACGCTCCTCTATCCTAAATGAAGCACTATATCTTCTTGATCTCTCAGGCTGTTTCCACTTTGCTTTTTTGGATTGGGAAGTTCATTTTCTAGTGAATTACTGGCTACTGCAATGTTTAACCCGGTGAGTTATACAAATAGGAGGGGTTTCCACATAATGTGTCAGAAATCATTTTATCAAATATGGGTTACGAAAAACAACAACCCTGAGTGTCAAACACCCTGGAAAATGAAACAGTCATGCAGTATATTATTATTTGTTAAATATCTGCCTTAACCAATAAAACAGCTGACGATGCCATAGTTCAAACAACTGTGATTTCCAGTTGCTAAATTCAATGTTATGATAAAGTTAAACAATTAGCCCCAGGAAAAAAACGCAGCTGAGTAATATTCTCGAGCAGAATAAAAAGAGTAGCAGAATGAAGAAATATACTTTGGTTTGTAAAGCAATGCTTTGCAACACGGACATGGCACAGGGATGGTCTCTGGGACGGACAAACCAAGTGGGAGTCTCTGAGTAAGGTAACTGTAGCTGGACTCAGCCATTGTGGGTATTGCTAATTGAAGGTGGACATTCTGTGTGCTTAATAACTGGTTGGCGGCCTGGATGCCATAAAGATTACTGGGTCGGCAAGCTAATGGAAAACACACATCCCATAGCCAATCACCACTGAATACATGACGAAAAATGGAGAGAATGTCTAGCTTCTTGCAATCTGATTAACATAGAAGGTCTCTGGCAAGATTCTTCTTGCAGGCAACGGTGAAGTTTAATATGGGCACACCTGGCACTGCTAGGAATTGCTGATCTGTTATGCAAAGGGATTATCACATATACTTACAATAAATGTCAAAAACTTAAAAGAAACACCTTTACCCAGCCCACTTACCAACACACAGATTATATATAAAACATAAAACAAAATAAGGATGAATTTTTTAAATCAAAATTTTTTATGAAATATAGAAAGTATGAAGTTTAAAGTAAATTAACTTTATAGTAGTAGTTCTTATGCGGACCATGTACTTTGAACAGTAAAAATATTTTTTATTTTATTTTATGGTCATATTTTATTTATTTATTATTATTATTTTTACACAAAAAAAAGCTTTTTATCTTAAAAATGGTAGCCCTACGCCAGAAGTAACTATACTGCTTGCTTTCACTGGACCCAATTGTGGTTGATTTTTAATCTATGCTATATATCAGCAATTATGCTTTAATTATTTATGTTTATTATATATTCAGAAGATATGAGCTATGAATTTGTAACATAGTGTCACTCTTTAACGGGACAATATCCTTTACAATGCTTTGTTTAGTTTCTATAATAATTAAATTGAAATTTATTTTTCCTAAAAATAATAAAATATTCAAGACTGTTAAGTATAATTAATATCTCTTTCATTTATAGCCCTCACCCCCCATTAAAGCTTTTACTAAACAAGAATACAGTGCTATAACATAAGAGAATATGTGGTTTTGCTTACATTTTCAAATCCTTCAGCTGAATTCTCCATTTTAATTTTACAATATAGAAGTTGTAAAAACAGTGAAATGTCCCAGAATTTACAGGTTTACTTTTTGAATAAAGTAAAACTGCAACGCTGTACATCCCAGTATATTTAAAGATGGGATGGACAAATTACAGAACTTTTGAGCTATCAAAACGTAATATATACACCCTTACTTGCTAACTAATATTTGGCCAGCTTCTCTCTAGACTGTCTGGCTCCTACATTTAATACTAATTTGTCAACTTGTAATTTAAAGTATTTTTACAGCATTAAGGTCATTTCCAAATCGTACCGAATGCAGAACATATAAACTTTTAAAAAAAGAGCAATTTAAAATGAAATCATCAACCTAAAAACTATTCAAACACAATAATTCAAGTTGAAGAGACATCATTTGGGAAAGTCAGGAAGAAAGGGAATCTGGGAAAGGGAGTTGTCCTTATAGTATACAACAGTATAGTATTGTCAGATGGTTTCACACCAAGATGAGAACCTCTTATATGAAGCCTGCCACCATATCAAGTATTTGTACAACTATTCATGATACAACCATAATAGAACCTAAATAATGTTTCCATAAAGTTAATTATGGAAATGTACTGGTGTACAATATTATTGTAATTGTAACTCAACAATTCATCTATTTCTGTAAAAGAGACTGAAAGTATCCCTAGGTTCCTTGAAGCTGGAGTGGACCACTATGGATCTGTCAATAAACATGGAGGTGTTCTAGTTTGTAGTATGAAAGGCTAGAAGTAATAATACTCTTTTATTGAAGGTTATTAATGCTTGCAGATAAGAGTAAGGGGAAAGGATCTTTATAGACAGAGAAGAGATGAAAACGCATCACTTCTCATCCAGCATGTATAATCTGTACACAATTAAAGGGATGCTTAACCCATTTTTTTTATGATTCAGATAGAGCATGCATTTTTACTGGTATTATCAAATTTTCTTTGTTCTCTTCCTATCTTTATTTGAAAAGCAAGAATGTAAGTTTAAGAGCCAGACAATTTTTGGTTCAGCACCTGGGTTGCGCTTGCTGATTGGTGGCTAAATGTAGATAACAATCAGCAAGCGCTATCCAGGGTTCTGAATAAAAAATGGGCCGGCTCCTTACCTAAGATTACTGCTTTTTCAAATAAAGATAGCAAGAGAATGGAAAAAAAATTGATAATAGGAATAAATTAGAACGCTGCTTAAAATTGCATGCTCTATCTAAATAATAAAATCAAAAATTGGGGTTTAGTGTCCCTTTAACGTTAGGTGTGAATAATTAAAGGATAAAGTTAACTTGCTTGAAGCCCTCAGGCTCAACATTTGTTTTTGTAATGTAAAAAGGAACAACACAGCCATAGTAGGTATTGTCCAAGCCTTATGGTTTATCAAAGTGCTCCTTATGCAATATGTTGTCTAAGAGATGACTAAGACTACTTCACATGCACCAAGCTCTATAGTCAGGAGAAATTCATTTTTACTTGTTTTTGCAGATGGTGGGATGGGATTATAAAGTTATTTTTAAGCATAAAAAGGATGGCATCCCTAAACCCTGAAGCATATACCTTAGGGATTATTTTTTAACTGTATTGGTCTTAGGGTTCTTTAATGGGTTTATTGAAAAAATGGCATATAATCCCCTTTATTTATTTCCTTTTAGGTGTGGGCATTATGTTGTGTTGATTTTGTAAAGTTTGAAACATTTAGGACTCTATGTGATTCTGGACTCGACAAACCTAGAAATTCATTATCAAGCATTTTGTTACAAGCTGACTACTGCAACCTAGTCCTAAGTAGTCTTCCCAACTCCTGCGTCTCTCCATTTCAGTCTATCATGAATGCCTCTACCAAATCCACATCAGCTACCCAAGTGTCACTACAATCCTCATGACAAGCTACCTCACACCTTCTATCTCCTTGTCTTTCAACCTCAAGACTGTAAGCTGTATTAATTAGTTATTGTTCAGTATGTTCTACAAATTTGGATTTTAAAACCTTGATGTACCCAGGTCTATTGATATTGTCGGTACTATACAAATAAATTATTAAGAAAAGTGTGTTTATTAATGGGCTCCTAAGAAAAATCAGGTGAGCATAGGGTTTATATTTCTTGTGGGCATACATATCTTTATGATGGTGTAGGAAATTATTTAGTCAGATGATTGGATTTTCTTTGGATATTTGTACTTATCAATAAATAATCTAAATATTGCAAAAAAAGATTTATTCATGTTGTAGGGTGTCATGATGAAACCAGGTTCAATTAAAAACGTTAACATTACACCGAACACATTTTTATTTCTTGGCACTTTTTTATTTTGGTACTTCATCCTAAGAAAATAATATTACCATTGCCAGCGGAAATGTGTAATTTTCATGACTTGACATCCCAATAGATAGATAGGCACAACTACTTCCTCTATATAACGGAACCTTGTTTTTAGATGGTTCTACCTGTATCTCTAAAAAAAACACTGCCTGGCTATACAATTTTGGGTAACAAATACATTTGATACAAATTTGCCAAGCTGAATTTTACATGTTTTTTAATAATGAGTAATACTAACAAAAACTAAATATATTTAAATGATGGGAACTATGCCTGTTAGGCTGGACTTCATTCCCCTAAACTCACCATATCTCTTCAAAGTCAAAAGCATGGAGTCAGACCCTAAATGGGATCAAACCTAAACCCTAGCAGTAGTTCAGGATATATGTGGTTTCCCCTCTCTGTCTGTACAAATGACATTATATATGGAGTTAGACAACGATAGCATGAGTCTAAAATGACTGACTTCAAAATTAAATCATGTAATTTTGGATTTCTACATGACAAATGCATTTGGAATTAAAACAATCACATAAAACATTGGAAATTATTTTATTACTTAAAGTGAAGTTCAAGTCCGGGGGTCTAGCTCACGCCGCTGTATAAGGAATTAAAAATGAGCTTAAGCTTTATTCATCATTTTTCCTACCTAACGCTAAATATTGCTGTTTTTTATACCTTACAAACAGCTTCTGGTACGCTTCTTTCGTCCGCCCGCCATTTTCTATAAGTGATTTACAGGCTAGTCCTATTCAATACACCAATGGCTGTTTCCCCCCTGTGGCGTTCAGCCCCTTTCTCGAAACTTCATAAAATTGTTTAGCGCATGCATTAAAGCTTCAATTGCGCTGTTTCTTCCTCATGCTCGTTCGTGAGACGCACACAAATTACTTAAAACTATTTTCACAGACAACTCAATATAAAGATTTTAGGTTTACTATCTGAGTTATCTATTCCGAATCCAAATATAGAATGTTGTGATTACATAGTTTGACGCATGAGCGGTTTGAGTGAAAATACGCATGCACAGTTTCTTTGGACTATGTGACCGACGTAGACAGCGGGTGTGAACACTCGCTACGTCACAACTGCAGAACCAGGAAGTGCTGCGGGGGAGGAGTTGCAATAGAAACGGTACATATTTTCAAAGTTATTTATTTAAAAAAACAAAGATATACATTTTTAAAAAAAAGTAGCGACTACATCAATGTAATATTGCTTAATGCATTGCGGTAGTCTAATACTCTAAAACTGACCTTCACTTTAATCCTTGATATCTATACAACAATAGCATTTTTCTGCCCAGGACCGTTTTAGCGGTTGCACCACACGGCTGATTTTACTAACCACCAAGCATTGAGCCAATATTAAGCTAACATAAGCCAATATTAAAAATGTTCAATTTTTATTGAAGAAATTATCATTAAATACATTTATGTTAAAATTATGCAATTCATTTGTGCTTCGGATAGCAGGAAATGATATAATATTAGAAAATATTACACTGCCCCCACCTGGCTTCTTCCTAATGCCACCCGGATACTTCCTAATGCCACCTAGGGTTGCTACCTTTTTCGGAAGAAAATACCGGCTATGATAATTAACATAAATTTGCATAAATAACTAAACAGCATAACTCAGAAACTAAAGCTGATAGGACTGATTTTAAATGCTCATTTGTTTATGACTAGTACTCATCCTACTCAGAAGAAGTTTCATTTTGACAGGGGCTTTCTTTCAATATTTATTCTTTATTTTTTAAATTGACATGAACCTTAAAAATACCGGCCGTGTCGGTAAAATACCGGCTCGGTGGCAACCCTAAATTGCCACCCAGCTGGTAAAATTTTCAGTAGAGAACACTGAATATGAATATATAGAGATAGATAGCATAACAAATGGTAGTGTTGACAATAATATAACAATAAAGGGATAAACATGAAGCACTGAAATGTGCATGGGTGCATTGCAATTTTAAATAGAGCCGTTTTTCAGTGACATACCCACATATGCTGTTAGTGCATTGAGCACCAGCATTCAACCACCACACCATCTCATTGTCAGTAGTGTTTTTCATGACACACATTAAGGGCTAGATTACGAGTGGAGTGCAAACTTTGTGCGTGAGCATAAGGGGTTCATTGCGAGTGCTTGCACTCGTTGGGCTAATTTCTCGTACTACGAGTTGAAAGTAAACTCTTTCGCTTGAGCGCAATCGCGATTTACATTAGAATGATTACTGCGATTTCAGGGCTCTGGTTAACTGTTTTGCAAAACTAAAAAGTTGCACAAAAAACACATTACAAAGTATAGTTACACTGGTGAACTGCTGGTGCAATGCTGCCCCCTGCAGTTTCGCGGCCAATCGGCCGCCAGCAGGGGTGTCAATCAACCCGATCGTATTCGATTGGGTTGATTTCCGGCGATGTCTGTCCACCGCCTCTGAGCAGGTGGACAGGTTATGGAGCAGCGGTCTTTAGACTGCTGCTTCATAGCTTGTGTTTCTCTATACACACCACCGCCAGCTTTCTGAGAAGAGATGGTGTTTCAATCCTGATGCTCTAGTCAAACATAGCATATGTGCATATGCTTCTGAAACAGCAATAACTTTTACTACAAGCATTATTGCTAATGGAACATGTTTCTATTGAAAACTGAAATGCACCCATGCACAGTTCCATGCTGATCTTCCTATCCCTTTATGTGTCTTAGAGGTATGTGTTACTTTTCAATGGTTTTGTAGTAAATGGACAAATATAATATTTTTCTCACATATTATCTTTAACAATTCAGTTCTCATTCCCTGCTTCTTTACTCTAAACCCTTCCCTACTCCCCTCATTGAACAATCCTCAACAACCAAACACAAATGCCTGGTCCCTAATCTTTCACCAGTTATATACCCAGGACATAATTAGTTACACAGACCCTTCCGCAGACATTTAATAAGTAATAAAGGAGGATGAGGAGGATGGGAAGATCTTGCTCAGTTCTGGAAGCTTCTTGAGAGCTTTCAATCAATTTTATTTATATGCAAAATTGAGGGAAATGCGTAGCAAAAAAAAAAATGAAAAAAAAACAAAGCTCTTCCTGATGCTAAAACTCTCAATTTACTGACAGGCAAATGGCTTCACGCTGCCACTTAATCTCATTTCTTGCATAATGCCCCCTAATTAGCATTTCAAAGTGAATTAATACTTCTAGGACATTAGCAATGGGAAAATCTGCTTGGGGCACACAATAGCAGAGCAGAAAGCGCCAAGAAAGGCTCAGGAAGAAAACACACGCACACACACACACACATATACCACCAACCACTTTGCATTGCAAAACTGTTCAACTTATTTATCTCTCTCTCTAAACACTTTTACCGCACACTGTTTTACTACTGCTCGCCAAGATGCAGAAAGAAAAGGAAAGGAAAATGATAATTGTCAAACCTATCTGCTAAGGAATAAAAAAAAAAAATCACTTTATTTGTTTGTTTTGTTTTTACATTACATAGTGTGATATGTATTTTAATTCTCACAAACCCAGTCTGTGGCTAAAGATGTGTCAAGCCCAAAGAGCTAACAATTTAGATCAAGGCTGTCCAATATTTTTTTTTAAATGAAGGGCCACATTGATCTTTCATTGGAAAGGTAAATGAACAACTGTTTGGAAATTGTTTTCATACAAAATGTCTTAATCTCTATAGAATTTCCTTAAAGGGACAGTCAACACCAGAATTTTTGTTGTTTTAAAAGATAGATAATCCCTTAATTACCAATTCCCCAGTTTTGCAAAACCAACACAGTTATAATTATACACGTTTTACCTCTGTAATTACCTTGTATCTAAGCCTCAGCAGACTGCCCCCTTATTTCAGTTCTTTTGACAGACTTGAATTTTAGCCAATCAGAGCTGTCTCCATGGTAAATTCACGTGCATGAGCTCAATGTTATCTATATAAAACACGTGAACTAATGCCCTCTAGTGGTGAAAAACTGTCAAAATGCATTTAGATTAGAGGCGGCCTTCAAGGTCTAAGAAATTAGCATATGAACCTCCTAGGTTTAGCTTTAAACTAAGAATATCAAGAGAACAAAGCAAAATTGGTGATAAAAGTAAATTGGAAAGTTGTTTAAAATTACAGGCCCTATTTGAAACATGAAAGGTTTTTTTTGGACTTGACTGTCCCTTTAAATAAACAAAAGAAGTGCCACACATCTACATATACACAAATCTAAAAATATATATATTAGATCCACAAAAATAAAACATATATGAGGCAGATCAGATGAAAATATTCTGACTCATATTATCTTGCTAAATTTAAAATGACATAAAAACTATCTACCTCAAAAAGGAGCATTTGAAAAGTTGATATACCCTTAGAAACCTTTGAAAAAGCTACCAGCACCACTGCCTATGGGGTTTTTAATCACCCAGAAAAAAAGCCTTTTTCTTTGACTGCATCTCAAACTACTACAGATTGGCTGGTAGCAAAGCCCTGGAATCATCTGGAGCTATTGCCACCATATTCACAGAAGAATGATTTTTGCAGGTAGTGGATAGGGCTGGAGGAAGAGTTGCCTTTGGCAGTTTCAGATTCTGCCAGTAAGACATTTTAACAGCTGCTTTTGGTTTTAAGCACTTGCCTACCAGTGGTCTAAAAACTGCCTTTTTGTAGCAGTGGATTTTATGTCCCTTTAAAGTGAAGGTCAACTTAAAAGTACAGCCTCACGGCATTGCATAGACTTATATAAATGAGCAGGAGCTTAAGTCATGAATTTTTTTAAATCTATTTATTTTCTTATATTTTTTACATTTAAACTGCTCCGCCGATAAGCGCAGCACTCCCACCCGCCACCTGGTCTAATTGATTGACAGATGACGATTCTTTAACCAACTAATTCTTGTTTTTCCCGGGCCGTGACGTTTACACAAAGGGGCTGAACACCCCGGGGGGGGGAGGGGAAGGATTAGTTGGTTTAAGAATCGTCATCTGTCAATCAATTAGACAAGATGGCGGGTGGGAGTGCTGCTCTTGTCGGCGGAGCAGTTTAAAGGTAAAAATATAAGAAAATAAATAGATTTAAAAAAATTCATGACTTAAGCTCCTGCTCATTTATATAAGTCTATGCAATGCCGTGAGGCTGTACTTTTAAGTTGACCTTCACTTTAATGAAATGGTACCGCTCATTTCCAAGTTTCATAAGGAAAGGATTCTGGCAAATAGTAATTCAGTAATTGTTGCATCCCAATCCTATGGTCAGGGCCAGATTTACACATTTAAGACCCTAGGCAGTTGTTTCTTAAAAGTTGCCCTCATATGTGTGTGTGAGAATGAATGAGAGACAGATTGTAGCACCAAGGAGAGAGAATATGTGTTGCATACACTGAAAAGTTAATATATAGAAGAAAATTACACGTAATACAATACTAAATATGGCTAAATGTAGCCCCCAATCAGCAAGCGCTACGCAGGGTGCTGAACAAAAAATGGGCCGGATCCTAAGCTTAAATTCCTGGTTTTTCAAATAAAGATACCAAGACAACAACAAAAAATTGATAATAGGAGTAAATTAGAAAGTTGCTTAAAAATTGCTACTCTATCTGAATCATGAAAGAAAAAAATTGGGTTTCATATCCCTTTAATTTTAGAGAAAAGGCTGAAATACTGAAGAAAAATTCCAATACTGAGTTTAAAGAATATGTAAACATACACTTTTAAATAACTTTCCAATGTACTTCTATTATCCCATTGTCTTTGTTTTCTTGTTATCCTTTGTTGAAAATCAGGAAGGTAAGATCAGGAGTGTGCACGTGTCTGTAGTTTTACAACGTTATACATTAGCAAGAGCACCAGATGGCAGCACTATATCCTGTCATGTAGTGCTTCAGGCATGTGCACACTGTCTATCCATATATCTCTTCAACAAAGAACAAGAGAACTAAGCAAATTTGATAATAGACAAATAAATAATTTTGTTAAATTGAATTATAAAAGTAACATTTTGGGTTTCATGTCCCTTTAAAATAAACAGGTCATTTTTGTGATTCTCATCACTTAAACATTAACACAAATGATTGAAAATGACAAAATCTGCTGCAGACTAATAACCTACTGCTATAGCAATAGTAAGGACAACATATTCTTGTGGTGGGACGTAAACAACAAGATAGTATCTTACCCCTGTACTCAGGCAGGCTATACGCAGCGTCCTTGAGGTAACCACAATCTCACATTTGGAATAACATTTTGGGGACAAAAAACATAATTTATGCTTACCTGATAAATTTATTTCTCTTGTAGTGTATCCAGTCCACGGATCATCCATTACTTATGGAATACCAATACCAAAGCTAAAGTACACGGATGATGGGAGGGACAAGGCAGGTACTTAAACGGAAGTTACCACTGCCTGTAAAAAAAACCTTTCTCCCAAAAATAGCCTCCGAAGAAGCAAGGTATCAAATTTGTTAAATTTGAAAAAGTATGAAGCGCAGACCAAGACTCCGTCTTGTAAATCTGTTCAACAGTGAAAAAAGGCAGTAAAACAAACAAAATTTTTACAGTACATGTAATAAGGTAACAGAGCATTGCACCCACTTGCAAATGGATGATTAACCCCTTAATGCAAAAAACAGATAAAAAAAAAACGACATAGACGTTTTTAAAAACAGACACAACAAAACTGCCACAGCAGAGCTGTGGATTACCTTCCCTATAAACGATTTTGGAAGTCTTTTTAGCCCTTTAGAAATGTCCTGTAGTATTCATGGGACTGCTGAGGGAATCTGGATAATTCATTTTGTAATTTTAACTGCGCAAAAAAGCGCTAAATTAGGCCCCTCCCACTCATATTACAACAGTGGGAAGCTTCAGTTAACTGTTTCTATGCACAATTTAAGACAGCCATGTGGAAAAAAACTTAGGCCCCAATAAGTTTTATCACCAAACATATGTTAAAAACGATTAAACATGCCAGCAAACGTTTTAAAACACATTTTTACAAGAGTATGTATCTCTATTAATAAGCCTGATACCAGTCGCTTTTACTGCATTTAAGGCTATACCAACATTACAGTGTTATCACCAATGTACGTTAAAAACGATTAAACATGCCAGCAAACGTTTTAAAACACATTTTTATAAGAGTATGTATCTCTATTAATAAGCCTGATACCAGTCGCTATCGCTGCATTTAAGGCTTTACTTACATTACTTCGGTATCAGCAGTATTTTCTTAGTCAATTCCATTCCTAGAAAAATATTTTACTGCACATACCTTATCTGCAGGAAAACCTGCACGCCATTCCCCCTCTGAAGTACTTCACTCCTCAGAATGTGTGAGAACAGCAAATGGATCTCAGTTACGTCTGCTAAGATCATAGAAAAACTCAGGCAGATTCTTCTTCCAAATACTGCCTGAGAAAAACAGCACAGCGGTGCCATTTAAAATAACAAACTTTTGATTGAAGAATAAACTAAGTATAAATCACCACAGACTCTCACGACCTCCCTATGTTGAGGCTTGCAAGAGAATGACTGAATATGGCAGTTAGGGGAGGAGCTATATAGCAGCTTTGCTGTGGGTGGACTCTTGCAGCTTCCTGTTGGGAAGGAGAGTATATTCCATAAGTAATGGATGATCCGTGGACTGGATACACTTAACAAGAGAAATGGGAATTAGTTCAGGGCACCTGACTTATTATCAGATGTATAACTGGATACTACTAGACTTTAGATGTGAATTAGTTCAGGGCACCTGACTTATTATCAGATGTATAACTGGATACTACTAGACTTTAGATGTGAATTAGTTCAGGGCACCTGACTTATTATCAGATGTATAACTGGATACTATTAGACTTTAGATGTGAATTAGTTCAGTGTACCTGACTTATTATCAGATGTATAACTGGATACTACTAGACTTTAGATGTGAATTAGTTCAGTGCACCTGACTTATTATCAGATGTATAACTGGATACTACTAGACTTTAGAAGTGAATTAGTTCAGTGCACCTGACTTATTATCAGATGTATAACTGGATACTACTAGACTTTAGATGTGAATTAGTTCAGTGCACCTGACTTATTATCAGATGTATAACTGGATACTACTATGTTGAGGCTTGCAAGAGAATGACTGAATATGGCAGTTAGGGGAGGAGCTATATAGCAGCTTTGCTGTGGGTGGACTCTTGCAGCTTCCTGTTGGGAAGGAGAGTATATTCCATAAGTAATGGATGATCCGTGGACTGGATACACTTAACAAGAGAAATGGGAATTAGTTCAGGGCACCTGACTTATTATCAGATGTATAACTGGATACTACTAGACTTTAGATGTGAATTAGTTCAGGGCACCTGACTTATTATCAGATGTATAACTGGATACTACTAGACTTTAGATGTGAATTAGTTCAGGGCACCTGACTTATTATCAGATGTATAACTGGATACTATTAGACTTTAGATGTGAATTAGTTCAGTGTACCTGACTTATTATCAGATGTATAACTGGATACTACTAGACTTTAGATGTGAATTAGTTCAGTGCACCTGACTTATTATCAGATGTATAACTGGATACTACTAGACTTTAGAAGTGAATTAGTTCAGTGCACCTGACTTATTATCAGATGTATAACTGGATACTACTAGACTTTAGATGTGAATTAGTTCAGTGCACCTGACTTATTATCAGATGTATAACTGGATACTACTAGACTTTAGATGTGAATTAGTTCAGTGTACCTGACTTATTATCAGATGTATAACTGGATACTACTAGACTTTAGATGTGAATTAGTTCAGTGTACCTGACTTATTATCAGATGTATAACTGGATACTACTAGACTTTAGATGTGAATTAGTTCAGTGTACCTGACTTATTATCATATGTATAACTGGATACTACTAGACTTTAGATGTGAATTAGTTCAGTGTACCTGACTTATTATCAGATGTATAACTGGATACTACTAGACTTTAGATGTGAATTAGTTCAGTGTACCTGACTTATTATCAGATGTATAACTGGATACTACTAGACTTTAGATGTGAATTAGTTCAGTGTACCTGACTTATTATCAGATGTATAACTGGATACTACTAGACTTTAGATGTGAATTAGTTCAGTGCACCTGACTTATTATCAGATGTATAACTGGATACTACTAGACTTTAGATGTGAATTAGTTCAGTGCACCTGACTTATTATCAGATGTATAACTGGATACTACTAGACTTTAGATGTGAATTAGTTCAGTGCACCTGACTTATTATCAGATGTATAACTGGATACTACTAGACTTTAGATGTGAATTAGTTCAGTGTACCTGACTTATTATCAGATGTATAACTGGATACTACTAGACTTTAGATGTGAATTAGTTCAGTGCACCTGACTTATTATCAGATGTATAACTGGATACTACTAGACTTTAGATATCCCTCCAAGCCCACACTGCTGTCTGAACTAAAACAACATTAGAAATATTTGAGCATTCAGTCTACAAGCAACTTTCTCATAAGTCTACAAAGCAACATAGATTTTGGGGCATATTTATCAAGCTCCGTTTTCCAAAGACCGCTGCTCCATAACCTGTCTGTCTGCTCTGAGGCCGCGGACAGAAATCAACCCGATCTAATACGATGGGGTTGATTGACACCCCCTGCTAGCGGCCGATTGGCCGCAAATCTGCAGGGGCGGCATTCTTGTGAACTGCTGGTGCAATGATAAATGCAGAGAGTGTATGCTGTCGGCATTTATCGATGTGCAGCGGACATGATCCGCTATATCAGATCATATCCGCTCGCACAATCATAAATATGCCCCTTTGACTGCAGTTAAGAATCATAGGCTCAACAAGTCTTTCCAAAACGTACTTAAAGTGTAAGCTTATCTAGTTCGTAGGATAGCCTTCTGCTTTTCCCAGGCGTTCTCAAAATCACCCACAGTTTGTCTTTACCACTTCTAATAGAAGTTTACTCTGGGAATCAACCATTCTATCTGTGAAGAAATGCTTCCATAAATTACTCCTGAAACTACCCTTAAACTCAAAGTCCTTATTCTGGAATTGCTCTATTTTGTGAAAAAATACTTACAGTCTCCGCTTTATTAAGCCCCTTAATATACTTGAAAGTTACTATCATATCACCTGTTTCCTTTCTCACCTCTAAGCTATACATATTAATGTCATTGAGCCTTTTCTGGTAAGTTTTATTATTTAGACCATCTACCATTTTAGAAGCCATCCTCTGAACATATTCCAATTTATTTATATCCTTCTAGAGATATGGCATCCAGAACTGCACACAATACTGAAAATGAGGCCTAACTGGACATCTGTAAAGTGGCATAAGAATCTTACTATTTCTGTTGCAAATACATATACCAATACAACCAAACATTCTAATGGGTTACTCACTGCAATACTACATTGTTTACCTAATTTCAAATAATCTGAAATAATCATTGCCAAGTCTTGTTCCTCGTTTGTAACAGTCAGTAAAGTGTCATTTTAGTATGTAATTAACCTTCTGATTTCTCTTTAATAAATGCATAATTTTGCACTTTGTGATGTTAAACTTCAGATCCCAGTCATTTGTCCAATCTTCCAATTGTTTGATATCACTTCTCATTTGATCCACCCCCCTGGAACATCAACTCTATTACAAATTTGTGTATCACCTGCAAACAGATGTAACGTACCCTGCAGCCTTTTGCTGATATCACTGAGATAACCTTGAGTTTTAATTAAAGTAGATTCTCCTCATCAAGGATTTAATTCTATATTCTAAGCGATAGATCAGAAATTGGAAGAAAGGTTACAAAATTAAAGGGACAGTCTACTCCAGAATTTTTATTGTTTAAAAAGATAGATAATTCCTTTATTGCCCATTTCCCAGTTTTGCATAACCAACACAGTTATATTAATATACTTTTTACCTCTGTGATTACCTTGTATCTTAAGCCTCTGCAGACTTCCCCCTTATTTCAGTTCTTTTGAAAGACTTGCATTTAGCCAGTAAGTGCCTAGGTAACTCCACGGGTCGTGAGCACAATGTTATCTATATAGCACACATGCACTATTGCCCTCTAGCTGTGAAAACCTGTAAAAAGCATTCAGATAAGAGGCGGCCTTCAAGGGCTTAGAAATTAACATATGAGCCTACCTAGGTTTAGCTTTTAAGTAAGAAAAGCGAGAAAACAAAGCAAATTTGATGATAAAAATAAAATGTAAAAGTTGTTTAAAATTGCATGCACTATCTGAATCATGAAAGTTTAATTTTGGCTACACTGTCCCTTTAACATCATATTTTAAGGGACTTTAAAGACAAAACGTTCTGCATATATTGGTGGTTATTGGTTAGTCATGTGCTTGCAAAATGGTGTTAGATAATAAATAAGAATTGTTACTATAAAAATAAATTCTAGATAGATAGATAGATGGATAGATAGATATGGTGAGATTTTCACGTCTGAGATGTAATCCACAGCCCAGCATTAGGAATAAATGATACAGCTTGTTTAATAGCAGTCTACAAGAAAGGCTGAATGAGTTCATCTGATGAAAGGAAAACCGTTCATTTGCATTACTAAAATGTTTTCATAAGGTGGATCTTTCTCCGAGATTCCTAGGGGTCCTAATTATATCAAACACTCCAACATATTTGCTTAAATAAATGGAAAATATCCACTCGTTAGGCAATCGCTGTCTTTTCCCAAAGAGCTAAGCACTGGTAGGAGTAATATGAGCAGATTCAAAGGAGTTTACACTCAAATATTGGACGCAGAGGGAGGTAAAGTGGCTTTGCCCTAATTCACAATCAACTGCAAAGGGCACACCACTTCAGAGGCCGACACTCTTACAATATAACTAAGTAGAACAAAGCAAAACGCACTAAATAATGACCATACTGTTAAACATCATTAAAGTTCAAGATGCACAAAAATGCATAAATATAAGACAGCTATGAAAACAGCACTTTAGAGAAAAGATTGTTTTGCAATCAGCGGTATAATAGGTTTCCATTAGATAACATGTTTAGGAAAGTCTAAGAGCTGCAAGACACATCTTGTACATTTTAGTAGAGGAGAAGAACGGTGAATATTGTTTATTGCTGACAATCTGTCTGCACAGTATCCCAGGACATCCAGTACTTCACCATAAGATGTATATCTCAAGACATTCCTACACTATGGCCAATTTCTAGACAGGTGTAAAAAGGGAAGACGGGAATGTAAAAAACATTAGGACTCCCAAAACATCCTTCAGAAATCTGAAAGCCCAAATAAAATTAACTTGTATGATGGCAGAAAGAAAAATTTTCTGAATGGCAGTATTCAACATTTAAAGTCTATAGCTGTGAAATATAGTTCACATTTAATATTTATCACAATGGCACAACATTTTAAAGGAGTCGATAAAGCACTCCCAGCGAGTGTGAGCAAGATATAGATTATATTATACATTCATACACATTTGATATAGATTATGTATACACATGCATATGTAAATAAACAAATTACACAATAAGTATATGCTCATTTACGATTATATATATATATATATATATATATATATATATATATATATAAAAACTAATCGATTATGAGAGACAAATTACTGCAAACAGCGCTCATCTGTAACCTTCAAAGACAGTCTGCAGAACCGGCACAATGGAGAGTGGGTGGGGACACACCCCCTTGTTTCAGCCAATGCCTCGGCTGCTACTACGGGCGGAACTGCCAACAGAAAAAGCAGCAAATAATCCAAGAAGAAGTAGCGCAGAGGGCCACGGCACAGAAACCTTTGTAGCACAATCAGATCCCAAGCATAGTTAAAAGTTTCGAAATGTTATTCCATCAGTTAAAAACATACAAATGTAGAAAGCCAGCAACAATCTCAACCATCAGGTAGCTGAGCGGGTTCACACGCAGACGCGTTTCGTGCGTATGTGCACTTGATCACTGTGTATATATACACACACACACACACATATGGGTAGATCTATAGATACACATATATATGTATGTATTTATATATATATATATATATATATATATATATAAACACACACACACACATACGTACACACACCTTACATAAAGAAGAGTTTTCTTTATTAAATTTAGAGATATGAAACCCAAACATTTTCTTTCACTATTCAGATAGACCATGTAATTTTAAACAACTTTCTAATTTACGGCTATTATGTTCTTCATTCTCTTGATATCTTTTGTTGAAAAGCAGGGACATAAGCTCGGGAGCGTTCAGATGTCTTGAGCACTATAATGGCAGCAGTTTTGCAAGAATGCTATCCATATACAAGAGTATTAAATGGGAGCACTATTTCCTGCCATGTAGTGCCTACCTAGGTATCGCTTTAACAAAGAATCACATGGAAACAACGCAAATTTGATAATAGAAGTACATTTGAAACCTTATTTTTAAATTGTTTGTTCTATCTGAATCACAAAAAAAAAAATTTGGTTTTTATATCCCTTTAAGGAAAAGTAAGGGGGGAAAAATCTTTATCAAAAGGGACGTGAAACCCAAACTGTTTCTTTCAAGATTTAGACAGGGCATGCAGTTTAAAACACTTTCCAATTTACTTCTATTATCAAATGTTCTTCATTCTCTTGGTATCATTTATTGAAGGAGCAGCAACACACTACTGGGAGCTAGCTGAACACATGTGGTGGGCCACTGACAACCACAAATCAGTAGTGCACTGCTGCTCCCAAGCATTCCTACGTATGCTTTTAAACAAAATAAATAAAGCAAATTATATAACAGAAAAATGTTGTAAAGTTTTTTTTAAATTGCAAGTTCTATCTAAATCATGAAAATTAAATTCTGACTTTAAAGTGATTGTCTCAACCCTAAGCAGATGGTCTGAATTCTTACAAGTGGGTGCCTGGTCACGTTCTTATAAAAGACGATAAACTCATAGACTATATAAAGGCACAGTATTGCAAAATAAATGTTTTAAAAGCATTTAACATTGTTGTTTTGTTGGCACAATTTATAAGGTTTTACAAATCAAGAGCAGATCAAGTAAACTATGCTTGAAAACCCTGGTGGAATCCATGTTCCGTGTCAGTGTTTTGCAACATTTTTTGTAGCTTTGTTATACAATGTGGCAAAACACTGCTGCCATAGCGTACTAAAGACACGTGCACACTCCTGAGCCCACCAATTTTTACTCTTCAATAAAAAGGTACCAAGAGAATAAAGCAAATTTGATAACAGAAGTAAATTGGAAAGTTGTTTAAAATTGCATGCTCTATCTGAATCATAAGTTTAATGTTGACAGTCCTCTCCATTTCATCTACTGGACCCTGAGCCTACCTAAGTATGCTTTTTAACAAAGGTTACCAAAAGAATAAAGCAAATTAAATAACAGAAGTAAATTGGAAAGTTGTTTAAAATGGTATGCTCAATCTTAATCATGAAAGAAAAATTCTGCTTTCATGTCCCTTTAAGGGACACGTGATACTCTTTAAAGGGACAGTATACACTCATTTTCATATAACTGCATGTAATAGGCACTACTATAAAGAATAAGATGCACAGATACTGATCTAAAAATCCAGTATAAAATGGTTTAAAAACTTACTTAGAAGCTCTCAGTTTAGCTCTGTTGAAACGGCAGTTGGAAACCCCACTGCAAGTGGGAAATAAGACACTCCCCCCTTCCCCTTCTTTTGCATATGAAAAGACCCTTTACACAAACAGGAGCAAGCTGGAGAAGGTAGCTGACGGTATTCAAATAAAACTTTGGGGCTTGGTTAGGAGTCTGAAAATCAGAGCAATGTTCTTTAAAAATAAGCAAAATTATAAATTTAAAAAAAAAACTTTATGGGCTATATAAATAGATCATCTACAAAACATTTATGCAAAGAAAAAATGAGTGTATAATGGCCCTTTTTACGACTGAAAGGCTCTTTTTCAGTAGCATATTTTATTTTTAAACAAATTCTTTTTTAAACAATGTAGTTAAGTTAACCCCCGCAAAGAGGATAAATAAAAAGTCAAAGTTGTGCTCCTGTGCTACTCTAGATGAAGATACAGCGGGTGAGCCAATCAGGAGAAGACATACATGTGTATGCTCCAATCACTATTTGAATCCTCATCTAAAGGTTTTCCAGGAGTGCAACTATATGTTTAAACATTTTAAATGAGAATTTATGTAATGATCTAAGGAAAGAGAGCATGTTTTTGTCTTACGGTAGACTGTCCCTTTAAACAAACAACTGATCGGGTTTTATACAATACATTTGGTGCTGATTATGTTGACGATATTTCAGCTATTTAACTAAATCAAATATATGTAACTGGAGCGTAAACAAAACATTTTAAAAAAAGGATGGATGACAACACACAGCAATTTATTTAATTGTGGTACGGTTCTCAGATGTGTTTTGGTGGATACATATATATATATATATATATATATATATATATATATATATATATATATATATATATAAAAATGTGAGCCCAGTATTTTTTTTCTCATAAGTGAAAACTCTGCTTGGACTTTCATTTTTGCGCTTGTGGGGCTGCATTTGTATTACAAGTTCCAGAAAAAAACTTATTTTGCGCTAGCATTACCCCGAATAGCAGGTGTACACGTGCATGTATTCCCCCATAGAGATCAATAGAGAAAAAAAAAACTAATCCCCGAGATTGCGCAAACTCCATCGCCTTTTCGCATTCCTCATAGAAGTCAATGGGGAAAAAATTATTGAAAAAACAAATACCCATCGCGCATACAACATAGCATATTTGCATTAGTAAATGTGAAATATTTACTGTAAATACATAGTTCAAATTTTTATTAAATATGAATATTGCATAAATATGTTTGATTATGTTTGTATCTGCTTAATGGCAAAGGGCTCTAATGCATATATATATATATATATATATATATACACACACACACACTGTACATATATATATTTATATATGTGTACATATATTAATATTTTTATATGTGTATATATGACTATAAATACCTATAAAGACATACAAATACATTAATATATATGCACACATATATAAACATATATATATATATATATATATATATATATATACACAAATACATCTTTAGCAATGTATATGTATGTGTCTCAATATTAAAGCACTTTGCCTGCATTTTTTTTTTCAACCCCAAGATCTCCAATCTTTGAGCCCTTATAACTTTTGTGTGCAATATTTTTTTTTTAAATAATGTTTTATTAGACAGTGTTAATATGAGTGTAACTGTACTTTGTAATGTATTTTTTAAATGTTTTGTGCAACGTTTTAGTTTCGGAAAACAGTTAAGCACAGCTCTGAGATTGCGGAAAGGATTGAAGCGTTAAAGGCGATTGCGCTAGAGCAATCACAATTTCGCTCCACTTGTAATATCAGCTAAATGAAAATGGCTTGCAAAAACACGATTGCGCTAGCGCAAAAAAAGTATGCGTCTCACTTGTAATCTAGCCCAGAGTATACTGACCAATCAGCTGAAGTGACAGCACTGTGATTGGTGCAATGCACACAGTTTTAATCCAAGCATAGAAAAAGATTCCCTTTAAATTTGCTAATTTTAACTACTTGCTGCAGGATACTTGGTATTGGAATAAAACTGTTTTATGTCAGAGCAATAGCACAATGTGCTATTTCCTCTTTTATTGACAGCTCAGATAAAATCTACTAATGGTGTGAAACATATACACACAGATAAAACACAGGACAGAAAATATTTGTGATGGGATAGTTTGTATAATCTTGGCACGGTGTATCAATGATTCAGCAATATAGATGTATGTATATCACATTAGTATGTCCTCTGTCACTTCCTACTGCTGGCCCATATTCCTAAGTGCGAAAAGCCAGACACTGAACAGAAGCAGACGCTTTGCTATGGGTGTGGGGGGGGGGGGGGGGGTAGACTTTCATGGGACAGATGACCCTTTAACTTGGCAGCTAATTCTGTGTGTGTTGCAATTTTATGTGACAAAATAGGATTCCTTGTTGTCCATCGACTGCATGGCTTTGTTAAATTTATTAGCAATTTCCGTAACTCCCTGCAGCTGTAAGGAACACACACCAGGGAAAGCATACACAGTGTGTAAAAATGCCGTCATTCTAATTTGCCTTTTTATGCACACTTGCTGATGTAAAGATAGGTCCTGTAATTATCTGTACATAGCTGCAACAGCCAGCGGGAAAGCATTATACCGATGAGATTTGTATACAGTGCTTGACTTATCCCCTGCATGAATATTAGACGGCAAAGTGAAAAGGACAGGACAGAAAAGCTTATTCTTGCACAACCGTAAACTTCAGTTTGCCATCTTACATTTAATGTGCTTCGTATGTGAGAAGAGACCCTAAACGCTGGTTCTCCCTGGGCTTTTGAATAAATATATTTAAAAAAAAATTAAAAAAAAAACAAATATAAAATAAATAAAAAAATATTAAAAACATTAAATCTGAAAAAAAAAATCCATAATCAGCTGGACACTGATATATTTGTGGATTAAAATATAAAATGTTATGTTAAAGCATGACTGTGCACAACTAATGTCCAGAGATAACCTATTATTGATTATTTTGTGGAATAAGAGACGGTAATTTTGAACATATTACGCAATAATAAGAAATGCCGCTATGAAGAGAAATGTATGAAATGGTAAGAATAATATCTGATAGGATCGTATTTTGACAAACGTATTGAGGTTTTTAAAGGCAACTAAAAAGATTCAAAACTACAATACCCATCAAATATAGTGGCTTTGTATACTTCACCTCCTTGCAATTGATACAAATGATGCGGTTTTGTGGAGACAGTATGTTGCTGGATGAAATGGCAATGGTTAATATATTTTGGGGATTTGAAAATATAGCTTTTACGAGTGAGGTACTAGACATTTGGAATAATAATTAGTAGAATTGCATCCTGATAATTATATTAAAGTTTCTGAAACTTTTGAGCTACAATACTTATAAGCTATTGCTCTTCTATAAACAACACTTCTTATATATATATATATACACACAGTCACATATATGCACACACATATATACATACATACATACATACATACATACATATATACATGCATACATACACACCAGAAGTGATGTAACACAAAGTACACAGAGTTTACGAACGGTAATAAAGAAAGTATAAAAAAAAGAAAATTACTCAAGTAAGTTAAGTTCCTAATAAAGCCCATTATAGGTCCGAAACGCGTTGACTAATGCTAGTATGGTGAGCAACATACACATTAGCACTACTATATCTTAGAAGTTACTGCATTATACAGATTTTAGTGAAGTTCACTTTTGACAAACATATTATTATGGATTCTGTTACTTGAGGAGCCTTGGACTTTTGGACTATGATTAAACTACAAATAGAATTGGATTTATGACTCACATATGATATGTATTAAAGATCATTATAACATATATATATATATATATATATATATATATATATATATATATATATATATAAAATTTATTTTTAAAAAACCACAGTGGACCGAATATGTATTCTAAAGTTTTCAGCAATGTATTTTATATTAAATACGTTTTTGTTAAATGTGTACAGTTTGGCTTTTTTTTATGTATTTTGTTTATGTGTTTATTGGTAATCAAGTATTTTTAAGGACATAAACATTGTTTGGTGCTCTGCCTTATTGAAATTATTATTTTTGTGGCACTCTCTTTGACACATGGTCTAAGGGTTAATATTATAGGGCTAGCTAGGTATTTTGTATAAATAGAAGTACTTATAATCTCCACTTACATAGATATCTGTATCATTTGCTCACAGGCTGATAAAGACAACTCCCACAATTAAAGTGATGGAATGAAACATCCAAATAATAAAAAAGTAGATTTTAAAATGACTCTGTTTCACATGCAAAAACAAACAAACTATAAAACCTCTTTAGTTACCTGATTTGCTATGTGCAGAAAATCTTTAAAATATGCTAGATGACCAAACTTTGAAACACACTTATCTTCCACAATGTTATGTACATGATGTATAGCAGCAGGTGGCTAGAACGTTTGGGAAGAGGGTGGAACTTTCTTTATTGTGTCTATATTTTTCAAAGGATTGCTCGGAAAGGTGTGGTTTTAAAGAACCATTCATCAGACTGGCTAGTGAAATTGCTCAAAGTTTGCAGAAGCAGCTGTGGTGGGGACCTGACAGAAACTTTAATAATTTATATTAAATATTGATGTGAATTATTTACAATGTTCATAATTCACAACCTGAGAAGCATGAAAAGCACGAGTGACACAAGGTCAGCATACGAATGAGAAAGGCAAGCTTTGTTAGGCTTGCTGATCACCTTGGTAAGAGGTTAGCTTCAGACAAGACTGCACTGAAAACAAACATGCCATTATTCTCTTGGTGTGAATTGGTGAAAAAAAAGGGGAGGAAAGCCAGAGCAAACAAATAAATCTCTCTCCAGCAATTACACATACAAAAAAGTTACAGCCAGTCAGCCCATTTCTATATTCACAACAACTTGTTACTGAATAAACCCAAAAGATAATGCGTAACTTGGATATTCCAACCTTTAACTTCAAAAAGTACATATTATACACACACACATATGACATGTACATACATTTAACACATTACACCCAATTTCAATCCACTTGGGTCTTTTTTTAAGAGTGCACAGCAACGTCTGATTAAACTTACATATGCTCAATAGCCATACAAAAAATTCTGAGCTATTACCAAAAAAATTGTAAAGGTTAACATTCACAGATGCATCAATGTACAAACACATTACTCCTCATAAGAAAGTGTTTGTATATATATATATATATATATATATATATATATATATTCCAAAGTCTCAACTACTGAAAAATGTATACACTATGCTTTACACCAAATATTTATAAGATAGAAAATGGAACTTATAAGATTGATAAATATGTGATCTGTATTAAACATATACAGAAACCCATAAACATTGTTAAATGATTTTCATTTATAGCAAGCTACACACACACACACATTTTATATATATATATATATATATATATATATATATATATATATATATATATATATATATATATATATATATATATATATATATATATATATATACACACACACACATTTATATAAGAGCAGAATGGGAAATATATATATATATACACACACACACACACATATATACTGTGTATATATATATATATATATATATATACACGCACACATACACACACATACATACATAGACACACATAAACATACATAGATACACAGTCATACACACACATACATACATACACACATGCTATTGCTAGCAAATAAGTTAGGAAAGGAATACTGACACTAATTTAGTACTTATTGCTTTTTCCTGTCCAGCTGTATCTCAAGAAATTACACTTAGGTCAATATTCAAACTGAATCAATGTCATGTATAATTTTAGTCGGTATCCCCATTCTTAGACTGAGATATTTAGACATCTTTTAAACAATAAGAAAGTATTTAGTTATTTGACCAACTGTGCAGCAATTTTAGATGCCATGTGTATTTTCCCCAAAAGGGGTTACACTGTAATAAGCCACACAGTTGTATTTATAGTTTTCCTTTTGTTAGACTGATACACCCTTCTGAAATCTAAAATACTCAGAATATGCAAAAGCCATATTCCAACATCCTTATTCGAGATGTGATAACTTTTATTAGGCTATCAGAAAATATATGACATTTCATGCTGTTCTCATAAAGAGGATCTCAAAGTGCAGAAAGAAATAAATGTGTAATATTCTCCAGTCCCAACACTGCAATAATTATACATTTTATATGTCTCCACCATAGGCATCACTTTGTATATGAAGTGTTCAGACAACCTGAAATTTAGCGAGCGACAATGTGCAGCAAGCACGAACAAAAGACATTAAGATATTTAATTAAATAACCAAAAAAGTTCACTTTGAAAAATACACCTTTATCTTTTTAGGAACGTACAGCATTATTGGGGTTTTTTTCTTCATTTAAAAACTGCAGAGTGTAAAACTTGCCGTAAAATCTAGTATATAATAAACTTTGAATAAAATGTCTGTCTTAATTCACAAAGTATGTCTGTATCTGTCCCTGATTATGTGCATTTATTGAGTTTGCATTGATAACTGGATGCTGTTTAACCTTACAAGAGGAAGCAAAGACGTACAATTGAAACAGATCCTTGTAATCAGGTTGGAGCTTATGCCTAGTTAACTCTGTGCTACCTGAGCTAAGACACAGCATTAAGGTTAACTGTAGCCAACAGTTGCAGTAATACTCATGACAAAGGGGAGATATTAAACTGAACAGGCAGTTTCTTAGAAAATACGTGGTTATTATCAAAAAAAAAAAAAAAAAAGTAATTCCTATGAAGCACTATAAAGAGAATCAATTGAACATATATGGGATTGCAAACACATTTTACATTCTCTTATAATAATCCTTGCATTATGCACAAGTCGAAAACAGAATGCACTTTGCTTGTATCCGCATTTCGGAATTTGCCATTTTGCCCAAAGAATGTGTTTTAAAAAAAATATATTATTTCTTTTCTTCTACTTTGGCAGCTTTATGTTTATAAAAAGGGGTAAAAATTACATTTTTGATCATCACAAAAGAAGAAAAAAATTGCTGGTTGACAGTTCTATATGAGGTGGAAGATGCGAACATTAAATGTTAGCGGAAAGGTTTTAAAGTCGGGGAGGAAATTAAGAACAAAAAATCTGCACACTCCCAAAAAAAGGTAAGTCTGAGAATCTTGAATCAGCACTTTTCTAAAGGTTGTGTCAGGTATGACATTAATACACATTTTTCATTTATGACCACTATAGAACTTTTTTTATTTTCTTTTAAAAAAGTAGCTATTTTAAATGTGTTTTATGGTCAATATTTGCCTTGGTACCTTTAATTCAGCCTATGTATGTACATGCGTCAAATGGGCACTGGCAGAGATGCACCTGTATCATTAAAAGGAATGCATCAATCACTATATTTAACGCTAATTATATCTTCCTAATAAACAAAGAAATATATAAACATTGCAGGAAATCTAAGGAAACTGGCCCTCAACATATTTACAGGGGGAGGTCTTAATCAAAATATTTAAATTATTACAAAGAACTCTATTTGATGTTATATATAAAACACAGAAAATTATACCAAATATAAGAAATGTGTGTGTGTGTATATATATATATATATATATATATATATATATATATATATATATATATATATATACACACACACACACACATACATACACATATATACACACACATATGCACACAGTGAAGAGCACAATAAGAGGGTCCGTCAACACACGGATTTGCAAATAGAGAGGTTAAATCTCCAACGGACAGATATCTAGTTTTCTGGGCTTTTCAACCAACTCTCTTTAGGAATATAAAAATCCTTCAACTAGCCCGAGACAGTCAGTCTAGCTCTCCCTGTGGAGACCTCACTCCGTGGAGAAGTTCATTACGTTTTATGATCTTCTCAAGTCTGTCCTGCTTATAAGGCTCGCAAAAGGCCACAAATCTGGCAAACCACTGTGTATGCCATTAGACATTACTACTAAATGAATGCTATTTAAACTCTGTGCTCCGCAATGACCATATATTTATGCTTGGCTGGCAGCTGTCATTGTACCTTTACTCCCCGAGTCAATCAGAGATTTCTTTTCTTACCTCAGAAATTAAAAACATTGCTTTTTATTATGTGGTGGGGGGAAAAAAAACTATGAAAACGTACAATTGTATAGGTTATTTTTAACAAGATTTTGATTCTAATTACATGTTAATTGCAACTTATTGGAATAACACTTAAAATACAGCATTTGGAAAATGCATTCTAAAACTGTTCCACCAAAAGGTATCACAGCTTGTTGAAAAATCTAGTGTTCTGCAAGATCGATGTAGCTGTAAGGTCTCTTATGACACACTAAAAAATATTTCTAATTTTCTCAGCTTACAAATACTAATGAAGTAATCTTGGTTTTTCGCAGTTTATACCCACTTGGGGATAAAAACTTATATTCACACTAAGGCTCAGTGACAAAAGACAAGAAAAATACATACATACACAGTAATACGTTCACGTGTATTGATTTTTATGCCTGTGGCTAGCTGACAAATCCACGGCCTGTTTATTTAATTCAAAAAAGGTCATTTCTCATCTACATGCAATAAAGACAATTCTGGCAGCTTTAATCTTGCTTCCTTTCTTTTTGGACTTAAAGTATAATTTATTAAAAGTATTGAAAAAAAAAAGTTGTTGATGCTGGGTATGTGAACGACTTTGATTTCACAAACAACTCAACAATTGTGAAGGTTTTGGGAAAAATGAAAGGGTGCGAGGTGCAAGCATCTGCAACTCTGTGGTTGGCATTAGCAAAACACAATAATATGTTAACCTCTGAAAATAACATATAGCCCTAAATATTAAATTACATTTACAAAATAAAATCTTAAAGCAAGTCTTTCAAACAGAGACAAGAAAGTCCAACGACTAAAACAATGCTCATTTGATCTCAATTAAAGAGTAAAAATAAACACAAATAACAAGTCCATTTCAAGAGTGTGTGGAATAAAGGAGCAGCTTTGCTTTGATGCAGCATTTTAATATATACAGAGTGCACGGTATATGCTCTGAAACAATACTCTGGTCAAGAGACAAAGAACATTTCACGGCCCTATTCATTTGGAAAGGCTAATAAGGTAAACTTTCCATGTTAGTATTAGCACACAAACCAGCCGCCCTTGGTGACATTAAACAGATTGCTCCAAAGGAGCTGACAGCCAAAGAGAATAAAAACAAACACTTGAGATCCAGCTTTGTTTCTAACTGTACAGAACCAGCTGCTTCTCCTGTTACTGCACAGTCCTTACACAATCGGACAGATAACGCAAAGCCAAGATAATATTAACATTAGCCTATATTTTGTGGCACAGTGAATTACACTCCATCTTTAATACCACACCATAAAGAAAATACAAAAGAAAATGTGGTGCTTATTGTATATAGATTCCCAAAATTAGCGGATTACTAATGGAATATTCAGTGCCAGAGCTGTATGTCAATATAATAATCAGGTACTCCGATCAGAGAACAATGAGCATGTTTTTTGGTTTCCATGTTAACCCTTTTTGGAAGCTCCTGTTTAGTAACCAGGGGACAACAGACTTTTCTACCAATAAACCCTTTAAAAGCAACTCCCTTATGCTCCCCGGGATTCAGATTCCCTTCCTACCTTCCCCACAGAAGTTTTTACCTCTGCTTAAATACAAACTATAGTCGCTTATTATTTTTCTTATCTTATTTTTTTAATGGTTTGATGTTTTATGAGCCTTAGCTAGAGGTAATAATTAACCCCTGATTTGGGAAGAAAAAAAATATGAAGAGGGATATTAAGTTTTTTTTTGTTTTTTTTTTATTATTAAAATTAACCTCTTAAGTTATGAAATGATTTGAAGCGTTCATGAGATCAGGTCAATATGCATTATTTCAGCAGAAAGCAGTAATTAAAGAGGCACATTTGGGGGTATTCAAAAAAACCCTCCCGACACCAGGAAATTGACTGTGATTGATTAGGTGTGCCAGCAATTAATATATATATTGTAGTCATTTGATTTGCTACAATGTATCACTGACAACCTCAACACTGAAAGTGACACACTTAATAGGTGCCTGAGATTTGACTCCCTTCAAATCACTGGAATATATAATGATCACTTTTTATGAAAATAATAAATTAAATAAAAGTAAAAATGTAAATGCCACCTTTTCCTTACATTTGGCAGGATGTGGCTTTGAATTCCATAACAAAGAAGAAATGTGCCATTTGACAATAAGCAAATCTGTGTATTTTTTATTTTTAGACTGTTTATTGTATTGTAGAAGATACGAAAATAGATTAGGAAAGCAGATAGTAATAATAAAAATTAGAATGCAGCTTTCACGTAATCTTAAATTATGCATACTCTTCTCATCAACGATGCTTTGGGGTGATTTGTAAAGAAAAGAAACACACCTTGCCGATCACATTTAAATACATGAAAATATACTATAAAATATTATTTATTTATTTATATATATATATATATATATCTCAAAGTAAAAAACTATGTAGGTAGAATTATATAAGATTGTCTTCTACACCATAGATATTGGTAAATTACTGAAACTTTAGAGACTAGAAAACATATTTCCTTCTACTTGTAAATTATAAAAAAAAATCTTGGCTAGTGGATTTTCTTAAATAATACTTTACAAATCCTAACTAATTACATTTGTTTTACAAAGATTTTTTTTTTTAAATATAACTCCTCTCAAATATTAAAATATATTTGTATCTATCTTTCTCTCTCTCTTTATTATATATATATATATATATATATATATATATATATATATATATATATATATATATATATATACACAATGTATATATACAGCTTCTAATGGACATTAAGTATGTACACAGTAAAATGTAAATAGCTGCACAACACCTTTAACAGTAGTATTTCCCAGGCATTTTAGAAAACTGCACAGCAAGCCAAAAACCACAGTTATCATTTGTAGTGGAATTCTGCAGTTAATTAATAATCTGCTTCAGTGTCCACAGCAGATTCCTTTATTGATCTCAGGTTGGGGGTTTGAGAGGAAAATAACTGTAGCGATCTCCTTCACATCTAAGTATAAATATCTGTCACTGGTTTTGTTTCCTACACCTCCACTAACCATAGGTTTGTGGGAATCGCTCTGTGCAGATCAATAGCAGACATACAACATCTCCCAGGACATAACGCTAACTAAACACTACTATTTGTGAATCCTGTTCATTGAGTTCAGCACAAACTGATATAATAAGGATGGGAGATATGTGCAAATCTTAGTTGGTCCTTTCAAACGCCCCTTTCTGGAACCAACTTGCTTTCTGTGCAAAGTGATCAAGGAGATTCCTTGAGTATGCTTGCAAGACAAATATAAAGTATAAGAAAATCACTACCACTAATTTTTATTTCAAGGGACTGTGATAACATTTGGGGGGGGAAATATTTTTGTACTATTATATATGTAAATGAAAGGCTTATCGACCTCAGTACATGCATGGCTGTACCCTACCTGTTTTTTCTTTGATTTCACAAAGGACGCTGAAGAGGGCTGGCTTCATCCTATGGCAGTTTAGTGCATGTTTTCTGGAAGAAAAAAAATGCACACATAAAAATCCTACCATAAAATATAATTATATAAATCTGCAAAATCAAGCAATAAAAATTAAATGATTAACATCTGGGCCTAGCTACAAATTAATAAGATGCAATGTGCTGTGTTTGTTTTTTGTAAACAGATTATTTTAATTGACAATTTTTTAAATCATACGTATTAGTAGGAATTTAGTTTCACTGGTGGATTTACCATATTAAATAAGAGATGATAGATTTGTCATGTGCAATTTATTAATTCACATCAACATGTTTCAGTTTTTTTGGGAAAATTGAAGTAACACCTGCTACTCCTGCCAAAACTGCTAGAGAAGTTGTAACAGAAGCTTTTACTACGAAGGGGTAACAATCTGTAATGTTTACTCACATGTCAAATTAGCTTGCTATTATTGCATATATAAATCAGTCCTTGTCTGAAGCCAGCTGCTTCTATCCACATCAAAACTGATTTATTAAATGGGGGCAACTTTCAAGCAGCAGTATATTTTCCTAAGATTGTTTTTTTATCATTTCTTTTATACGTTTTCTTTTACTAAAAAAAAAAGCATCAGCAAAGTTACAAAGAGAAAAAAGAAGCAATGCTTTGTTTTGTTTTTAAATAATAAAAAAGAGAGGGGCCGTTTATAAAATGAATAGCAGATGGATTTTGTAATGTTAACATAATAAAATGTGCATCTCCACATAAACAAAGCACAATAAAAATCTGTACTCTCCCTATATAAACATCATTAAAAGAGAGTATGGCTGTTTACAAATCATGCAAACAAGTTGTCAGGAACAAACACAACAAAAGGTTGGATAGAAATTATACATTTATTGGTTAACAGGGTGCTTATAGAGTAGTCTGCATGTCGCTCCACATCAGAGTGGCTTGTAAGAAGGAAGCTGACTGTTTCCCGGAGCTGTTCCTATAAATATAACTCAATATTAGGGAGCAACACCGGGAAAAGGGACAATGCAGTCTGAAGAGAGAATTTAAGTGATTTTTCAAGCTGCTTTTATTGGCATCACTTTGACATTATAGGGACCAATAAATGACTGCAAATTGATTACTGAGGCCATTCCAAGCTGCATTTATTTATCATGATCTGCGTTCCTATATAGGGACTGTTTCTACCCTAGAGGCAGAACAAGAATGGACCTGAGGGGTCCTAGAAGCTGTATTTAGATGCACCAAGGGAGATGAAAGAGAAGCCTGCTATTGCTGCAAGCTGTGTTTATAGTGGTTTGCCATGCAAGGAGAAGGAGACTCCAGAATCACCACAACCTCTCTGATCAGCTCTACCCAAACATGTGCTGCTTTATTAGACAAACTGTCTGAATGAAGAAATGCTTCACTCCGGGATGAACAGGAGTGATTAGATGCTGTGATGTGTTAGTGAGGGAAACAGGGGGGTGCTGATATTTTTTTTTTAATTATCATTGCAGTGAAAACCAACTTTGCTTGTGCCTCATCCAGGCTCTGATCAGTGATGGTCATGATCTGGTGCAAGATGTCCCCAATGTCCTGCTTTCTACCGTCCCCGTCTGTCCCATCATGTCCATGTGGAGGTGGCAAAGTCATTCCCCCTTGTACCGAGTGACCGGCCATATTCACACCGGCCAGAGTCTGCATCATCCTGGTCTGATCGTCCATACTCCTCAACGCAGACCAATCAATGGTAACACTGACTGCAAGGAAACCTCACAGTCAGGGGCAGCACCGCTGAGGGGTCACTGCCCCACACATCAACAATGAAAAGCGGTAGAATTCCAAATCTTAAGACTGACAATCACACCTCAGGGTGGCTCTTCATTCCACCAAAGACCATCCAGAGATCACAGGCAAAGAATCTCATGCAAACAGAAAGTAGTGCCCAATTAGACTATTGTGGCTTTACTATGGTCCTTATGTTTAGGTCAGGTTCTTGCCACTATGTTTCTAATAGAGAGGTCAGGTCCTTGTTACTATGGTCCTTCTGGAGAGGTCAGGTCCTTTTCAGCACTTCAGGATATGTAGGGGAATTCCTATACGCTGAATCTTGATATTCTCTTTAACTGAACAATCAAATAACAGGCCAATTCTTCAGTTTATCCATTCAACTAGTAAAAACCCCACACAGAAAGGGAATCTCTCCACACACAAGGCAAGTGATGCTATGCTTTTCACTTCTCAATGTTTATTTTTCTTTATAATCAGTTTATTTCTTTATTCCAATACCGTAATGTCTGCAAACCAATGTCATTAAACCTGCAACACCACACACCTTTCTCTTCTTGTGAGTCTTGAATGTGCAGCTTACTTTATTTAATTTTTACAGCACGTAAAAAAACTGATAATGCTTTATCTATTCAATTATAAATAAAGTCTCAAAATGCTGTTTTCCCTCATAACAAAAAAAATCAAAACCTTAAAGAACATCCAGTCTTTATTTTCCTTGTTTTAATTATATCACTTTCTTCTTCACTCCTTTTTGATGCCAATCTTCAGTTATTTTTTCTTCAAAAAGTAAAATATATGAGATTTCATTCTTTCTGATGCCAATCTTCAGTTTCTCCTCAAAAATATAAAATATGAAATAATCAGTAAGTGGTGTTAGCTCCTCGCAGACCCCATACAATAAATGTGAAGTGTATAAAATAAATAAAAGAGATGAGTGTGAGGTAAAGTTGTATTAATGGCAGTGTGAGGTGATGGGTGCCCGCTGACGGGGCTCTCCCAGCAGCAATCAAAAAGTTAGTTGTCCCCCGGTGGCGGGGGGGAGATGGATGGGCCGGTGCCGGGCTCCCGGGCGGGGATTTATGTCTCCTCCGCTCGCTGCCCCGCTTTGCCCAGCTGCCGGTGACGGATTGACAGGCTGCCAACGCCACTCACTCACTGCGGACGTGTCACACTTTGAAGGAGGGGAGGAAATAAAAAGGGAGACAAAATATAAATAATGGAGGCAAGCTCCACCTCCTCCTGCAGCCCGGGCCCCGGGAAGGGAGGTAGGAAAGCGTAGAAGGCGGTACTCGCAACCCCCTCTGAGTTGAAACCCAGCACGCTAAATGGCGGCTGGATGGGGTTGCTAAGGAGAGAGCCTGCCGCCGTTGCTAAGGAGGATGAGGCAGGACTACCAATTATAGGGCGGTGTCTGGAGAAAGGACCAATAGCTGAGATCGGTCAATCTGGTGGGCCGAGCACGTGCGGTTTCTAGCGCGCCCATGCGTTCGCGATTGGTGGGTTCGAACCATGATGTGTGATTAGGCGTGGTTAGAGATGGCTGTCCTCCTTTGGTTGCTATAGAAACGGTAGAGGGCGGGAGAGTGAGGGATGCTGTGTGTATGAGAAGCAGCTCGTCCTGTCAGAGCATCTTCCCTCACACAGCGCTCTGGACCCGTCTCCCTGCGCTGCTCCCCCCCTAAAATAGTCAATACAATTACCTCAAAACAACATTTTACTCACTTATAATAAAGCAAAACGGTTAAATCAAAATACTAAATATTTGACAGTGAAGTGTCATTATATTTGCCTCACCCCATTGTGCAATAATGTTAAGCCTATAATTTCATGTTTTTAGAAAAACCGTTAATATTAAGACTACATACACTAACAGGAGTATTCCAGTAAGAAGGTTTCTGGAGTTACCTCTCTATTTACAACATAGATCATTATTAGGGATTGTGTTTAATTAAAAAAAAAAAACAATATTACTGAAATACTGATATTTTGGGATTTATTACTGGACTAGCACATGAGAGAGGTGGACAACGTAAAAAACACACACACACAAACATACAGATTCCTCATGAAATGTAGAACCATTTTTACAGTTAAAACTATTTATAAACTTTAAAATGGGACAAAAATTGGACAGTTTAAGTGCATTAACCCCTTAATGACCGCAGCACTTTTCCATTTTCTGTCCGTTTGGGACCAAGGCTATTTTTACATTTTTGCAGTGTTTGTGTTTAGCTGTAATTTTCCTCTTACTCATTTACTGTACCCACACATATTATATACCGTTTTTCTCGCCATTAAATGGACTTTCTAAAGATACCATTATTTTCATCATATCTTATAATTTACTATAAAAAAAATTATAAAATATGAGGAAAAATTGAAAAAAAATACACTTTTTCTAACTTTGACCCCCAAAATCTGTTACATATCTACAACCACCAAAAAACACCTATGCTAAATAGTTTCTAAATTTTGTCCTGAGTTTAGAAATACCCAATGTTTACATGTTCTTTACTTTTTTTGCAAGTTATAGGGCCATAAATACAAGTAGCACTTTGCTATTTCCAAACCCCTTTTTTTCAAAATTAGCGCTAGTTACATTAGAACCCTGATATCTTTCAGGAATCTCTGAATATCCATTGACATGTATATATTTTTTTTTAGTAGACAACCCAAAGTATTGATCTAGGCCCATTTTGGTATATTTCATGCCACCATTTCACCGCCAAATGCGTTAAAACAAAAAAAATTGTTCACTTTTTCACAAATTTTTTCACAAACTTTAGGTTTCTCACTGAAATTATTTACAAACAGCTTGTGCAATTATGGCATAAATGGTTGTAAATTCTTCTCTGGGATCCCCTTTGTTCAGAAATAGCAGACTTATATGGCTTTGGTGTTGCTTTTTGGTAATTAGAATGCCACTAAATGCCACTGCGCACCACACGTGTATTATGCCCAGCAGTGAAGGGGTTAATTAGGGAGCATGTAGGGAGCTTTTTGGGGTAATTTTAGCTTTAGTGTAGTGTAGTAGACAACCCCAAGTATTGATCTAGGCCCATTTTGGTATATTTCATGCCACCATTTCACCGCCAAATGCGATCAAATTAAAAAAAACGTTAAATTTTTCACAATTTTAGGTTTCTCACTGAAATCATTTACAAACAGCTTGTGCAGTTATGGCACAAATGGTTGTAAATGCTTCTCTGGGATCCCCTTTGTTCAGAAATAGCAGACATATATGGCTTTGGCGTTGCTTTTTGGTATTTAGAAGGCCGCTAAATGCCGCTGCGCATCACACGTGTATTATGGCTAGCAGTGAAGGGGTTAATTAGGTAGCTTGTAGGGAGCTTGCAGGGTTAATATCACATTTAGTGTAGAGCTCAGCCTCCCACCTGAAACATCAGACCCCCTGATCCCTCCCAAACAGCTCTCTTCCCTCCCCCACTCCACAATTGTCCCCGCCATCTTAAGTACTGGCAGAAAGTCTGCCAGTACTAAAATAAAAGCTATGTTTTTTTTTGTTTTTTTTTAAAAAAAGCATATTTACATATGCTGCTGTGTACTATCCCCCCCTTAGCCCCCAACCTCACTGATCCCCCCCAAACAGCTCTATAACCCTCCCACTCTAACTTAATCTGCGCCATTTTGGGTACTGGCAGCTGTCTGCCAGTACCCAGTTTAGCAGATCCCGCCCCCCTTGACGACACAGGGAACACCGATGGCCGCCCACCCGCCTCCCAAGTCGGCTCCCACCCACCAACGATACCGGCCATCGATGTCCGGTGCAGAGAGGGCCACAGAGTGGCTCTCTCTGCATCGGATGGCCGTGTAAGGTTATTGCAGGATGCCTCCATATCGAGGCATCACTGCAATAACCGGAAAGCAGCTGGAAGCGAGCAAGATCGCTTCCAGCTGCTTTCCACACCGAGGACGTGCAGGGTACGTCCTCAGGCATTAACTGCCTTTTTTTTGAGGACGTACCCTGCACGTCCTCGGTCATTAAGGGGTTAAAGGGATAGAAAGGTCAAAGCTGAAATGTGCATTTTTCAATTTAAAAATAGAAGCATTTTTGTAATATACTTTCATTAGCAAAAGTACATCTAGTAATAGTTATGACTGTTTTTCAGAGGCATATGCACATATCCTGTGAGGGACGTGCACCAATATTCCAACACACCATACCCGCGCGCTCAGAGAGTTGGCAGTTGTGTGTATTGCTTCTGTGCAGACATACTTTGTGTCATATAAGCCACTGCTTACCCTCAGAGTAGATTATGGGGCCAATTTACATGGCAGTCAATCGGCCCCAATGCATTTGTTTCCGGCTTCCGGCTCGCCGTAAACAGGATTTAAGAAGTAGCGGTCTTAAGACCACTGTTCCTTTACTCATCTGCCGCCTCTGAGGCTGTAGACATCAATCCGCCCGATCTCATACGATCAGGTTGATTGATACCCCCTGCTAGCAGCCAATTGGCTGCAAATCTGCAGGGGGCAGCATTGCACAAGCAGTTCACCAGAACTGCTTGTGCAATGATAAATTCCGACAGCGTATGCTGTCGGCATTTATTGATGTCTGGCGGTAATGATCGCTACAGCGGATCATGTCTGCCAGACACTTGATAAATCCGCCCAGTGGTGTTTCAAAACTCGAGCATGGGCCCTCTCAGCATATGTGCTTATGCCGTAGAAAAACAGTAATACGTTTTACTACAAGCATTTTTGCTAATGGTAGCATATTGCAAAAATGCTTCTATATGAAATTGAAATGCTCCCTTGCACATTTTAATTGTAATCTTTCTATTCCTTTAACAATTATCTAGGGCAGGTAAAATGATGTTATTACAAAATATACAATTTGGTAACAAAATCTAAAAATAAATAAAGAATTGATCTGGTTATTACAGTTGTTTGGTGATATGATCTACTGGAGATATAATTATGTGTTTCTATAACTTAAAACATACTAATTAAAATGAAGTCATGAGAAAATAAATAGATACAATGAGAGATTAACAGTTTTTTTATTGTTAGAGTAAGGTTAACTTAAAGAGACACTAAACTCCAATTTTTTCTTTCATGATTCAGATAGAGCATACAATTTTAAGGAACTTTCTAATTTACTCCTATTACTAATTTTTCTTCGTTCTCTTGCTATCTTTATTTAAAAAGCAGGCATGTAAATCTTAGCAGCCAGCCCATTTTAGGTTCAGCACCATGGATAGCGCTTGGTTATTGGAGGCTTACATTTACCCACCCATAAGCAAGCATAACCTAGGTTCTCAACCAAAAATGGGCCGGCTCGTATGCATCACAGTCCTGCTTTTTAAATAAAGATAGCAAGAGAACGAAGACAAATTGGTAATAGGAGTAAATTAGATGCTCTATCTGAATCATGAAAGAATAAATTTGGGTTTAGTGTCCCTTTAAATAAAGATAGCAAGGGAACAAAGAAAAATTGATAATAGGAGTAAATTAGAAAGTTGATTAAAATTTCATGCTCTATCTGAATCACAAAATAAAAATTTGGGGTTCAGTGTCCCTTCAATTTGTAGACATAGCAATATGTAAATATAACACACACACTTGTTGTATAAATAAAATTGTAATGACCAATTTGTGTATTATATAACATTTACAGTGATTTAATTATTTATAATGAAATTGCTGAATACCTGGATCAATATTAATATTAATAAGTGATATTACTGTTTAAAGGGTTTATATAATATTACCCTGCCACTATTGATTTTAATATGAAAAAGAACAGAACATATATGTAAGTATGACAATATGTCAATTTGAATGCTTATAATAGACCATAATACATATATAATAAAGTATAAAACAACATTAACATGATAGTAACATGACATTAGGGTTCAAGTAATGGAGAAAGAGCTTCTATATTGAATTCTTTGTTTTTAGATAATATGTGGGCCTTCCAAACTTGGAACTATAGGACTAGATAATATTCCAGTTTTACATTTCACAACAGGCAGTAGCAGCAAGCATCTTTTTAAATGTAAATTTAAATATACTTTTGCAAAAAAAAATAAAACAAGCAATAAACAGAGGATACCTTTAATGTCTAACTAAAGGTTTTAGAACATTGAAACCCCTTTGTCAGGAGTTAAATACTTTGGGGCAGATATATTATTCTACAAATAGACAATGTTCACATGCAGGGAACCTGTACACCCAGGATCAGAATGTGGGGGCAGCATTTAGTGCATATATTTATCCTTGCACAAACAGCCTGCTTGTCAGCCTGCTCTAAGAGGTTAAGGAGGCAGCAGTCTAAACCCTGCTTCTTAAATTGCAGTTAAATGCTTGCAAGACCATTTGCCCCTAATCAAAGTTGTTGTATACAACTTCAGATAAAGGGACAAGTAGCGAGTAAATGAGAAGCAGGCGTGCAGGCATTTGCTCCTATTACTATTTGCTCATTTGAAGCAGAAAAGGGTAGTTCCGGGAGTGCAGCTTTGACTATGTGTTTAACCCATTTAAAGGAGTTTAACACACAGTAAAAAAAAATATGTAAAAAAAAAAATAACCCAAATAGTCATTTTACATTTACATATGCATATGGACATAAATACCTTTGCACTTATACACATGTATACACACACATTATTTTATTATCATTTATTTGTATAGCGCCGCCAAATTCCGTTGCGCTGGAGTCTTTCACTGCCAGATCATTCTGCAACATCTGATGTTTTCTGACCTTGCTACGATTTAACCATATTTTTTATGGTTTCAAAAAAGGCAAAGAGTTAAAAAAAAATGAGATGCAGACTTGTTGAGCAGTATGCTAATGAATCATTTCCCATAAGTAATACACTATTTATTGTGCAAGAACAAAGAAAAAATACTTTCTTTAATGCAAAAAGGAGAACTGGTATGAACTAAGGGGGAAAAAAAATCTGTTTCTAAATAAACTTTGTTCTCTGCCAGCTAGCAAAATTCAATTAACCCTATCTTGGCCCAGTACAGTACATCAAAAGATCTGATTCTTATAGTATCCAGTGCTCCCCCTACTGGTCTTGTTGGTGTTTCCACAAAACCTGATATATTCACTCTCGGAATAATTCTGAAACTAACACGCATATTCATACACTACAGATCATTAGCCACAGAGCCTGAGTCTATCCTAGGGATGTCATGAAATATGAAGGGCAGAACAGACAGGAAATTGATGCTCTCTTTATAAGCTATGCTACTTCCTGCTGTGTTTGTGATTCCATATAACAAGTCCATGTAATATATATTACAAAAAATTCTTTTGATCCTAGAGATACAATTGCTTCATGCAAATACACGTTAGACATGGTTCTCGTCCGGTCTTCATCAAAGTTTTTTTTTTCCCATGAGCCAATGCAATTACATCATATTCTCTGAATATCTTATAATTTGTTAGTATTAAACATAACATGGAAACAATTATCAGGTAAATGAATGCATACTTTGTACATTTTAGATTATTTATAGTTAATTATACCTGACCTCCAGTCAAATGCCTATCTCTAACGATCTTTTGAAGATAAATAAAACCCAAATATTAAATGCACATTAATATATTTTTTGTAAATACCAATACATTTGCAAAATGTCTCTTTTAAAAGCTATGGCTGTTTTAGTGATAGCTTTTGCTGTGCACAGGGCATGAATATATATGTCCCATGCACCCTCAATAAACCACCAATGAGTGTCGAAATGCAAATATTAACCATTTATTTAGAGCAGTTTAATATCGCCACAAAGTTACAACTCCACCCTTATGTCTCCAGCACTCAGACTCCACCTCCCAGTCCTGGAATGCATGCAGCAAATATTGGACTAGAATAGAAGTGGAGCACAAAATATCGCTTTCGCAAGAGCGATTTTTGTGCTCCACTTAGTAATAGCATCACACGCAAAAGTGCGCTGGTATTACAAGTTAAGTGCAATGCGAACAAGACCTCGCGCTCGCATTGCATGGTAGCATTGTGTTCACGAGAGTGCACTTCCGTAGGCTCCAATGGGAGCCTCTTTCTTATGCCGTCATACACAGCATGAAAACCTAGCGTAGCAAAGGGGCTAAGTCGCGCAGCGATGGGCAGCAAATGTAAATATATATGTATATGTGTATATACACCTATTAACACATAAATATATATGTATATAAGCATATACATATATATTTACAGGGATAACGCATTCCCCATAGACCACAATGTAAAGGCACTTTTCAGTGCCGTTTTATTCTAACACCCCGTTCACTTTAACCCTCATAATTGCTTCATGCAGTTTTTTTTATAAAAAAAATATATATTTTAAAAGACAAACCTCATACTGTATTTTGGGGCAATTCGGACACAATTAGAAAATTAACCAGAGATCTGATCTCTGGTTCATTTTCGGAGTGCTAATTGATATTGCGAGCTTGCGGTAGCAATAACCATCCAATTGTAATGGCTGGTTATTTATCGCACGCCCAGAAACGGGCGAATTTGCTCATTTATGGGTGCAAGATAAATTAGCGCTCCACTTGCAATCTAGCCGTTAGTGTGAAGACTTTATGTACCACAAAGGTATAAGAAAGGGTGATATATTTGTGGGTGATTATCTTCTAGTGCCACCATTAATCTCTTAAATAACATACTTGTCTTGTTTTTCTTTGACTATATATATATATATATAGTATCCCACAAGTAAGTACACCCCTCACATTTTTGTAAATATTTTATTATATCTTTTCATGTAACAACACTGAAGAAATTACACTTTGCTACAATGTAAAGTAGTTAGTTTGCAGCCTATATAACAGGGTAAATTTGCTGTCTCCTCAAAATAACTCAACACACAGCCATTAATGTCTAAACCGTTGGCAACAAAAGTGAAAATGTCCAAATTGGGCCCAATTATCCATTTTCCCTCCCCGGTGACATGTGACTCATTAGTGTTACAAAGTCTAAGGTGTGAATGGGGAGCAGGTGTGTTAAATTTGGTGTTATCGCTCTCACACTCTCTCATACTGGTCACTGGAAGTTCAACATGGCACCTCATGGCAGAGAACTTTCTGAGGATCTGAAAAAAATAATTGTTGCTCTACATAAAGATGCCTAGTCTATAAGAAGATTGTCAAGATCCTGAAACTGAGCTGTAGCACGGTGGGCAAGACCATACAGCGGTTTCACAGGACAGGTTCCGCTCAGAACAGGCCTCGCCATGGTCGACTAAAGAAGTTGAGTGCACGTGCTCAATGTCATATCCAGAGGTTGTCTTTGGGAAATAGACATATGATTGCTGCCAGCATTGCTGCAGAGGTTGTAGGGGGGGGTCAGCCTGTCAGGGCTCAGATCATACACTGCACACTGCATCAAATTTGTCTGCATGGCTGTCGTCCAAGAAGGAAGCCTCTTCTAAAGATGATGCACAAGAAAGCCCGCAAACAGTTTGCTGAAGACAAGCAGACTAAGGACATGGATTACTGGAACCATGTCCTGTGGTCCGATGAGACCAAAATAAACTTATTTGGTTCAGATGGTGTCAAGCGTGTGTGGCAGCAACCAGGTGAGGAGTACAAAGACAAGTGTGTCTTGCCTACAGTCAAGCATGGTGGTGGGAGTGTCATGGTCTGGGCCTGCATGAGTGCTGCCGGCACTGGGGAGCTACAGTTTATTGAGGAACCATGAATGCCAACATGTACTGTGACATACTGAAGCAGAGCATGATTCCCTCCCTTCGAAGACTGGGCCGCAGGGCAGTATTCCAACATGATAACAACCCCAAACACACCTCCAAGACGATCACTGCCTTGCTAAAGAAGCTGAGGGTAAAGGTGATGGACTGGCTAAGCATGTCTCTAGACCTAAAACCTATTGAGCATCTGTGGGGCATCTTCAAACAGAAGGTGGGGGAGCGCAAGGTCTCTAACATCCACCAGCTCTGTGATGTCGTCATGGAGGAGTGGAAGAGGACTCCAGTGGCAACCTGTGATGCTCTGGTGAACTACATGCCCAAGAGGGTTAAGGCAGTGCTGGAAAATAATGGTGGCCACACAAAATATTGACACTTTGGGTCCAATTTGGACATTTCCACTTTGGGGTGTACTCACTTTTGTTGCCCACGGTTTAGACATTAATGGCTGTGTGTTGAGTTATTTTGAGGGGACAGCAAATTTACACTGTTATACAGGCTGTACACTCACTACTTTACATTGTAGCAAAGTGTCATTACTTCAGTGAAAAGATGTAATAAAATATTTACAAAAATGTGAGGGGTGTACTCACTTTTGTGGGATACTGTATATATGCAAACATTTGACATTTCAGGGACTGGTTTCTCCTTCCTTGGACCTCATCCCTGAAACATCACAATAAATGGTTAAATGGATTTTGCATATATATATTTATATATATATATATATATATATATATATAGTATATGTTAAAAAAAGAGCTCACTCCCACTCAAGCGGCATCAACCAGGGTGCAGGCGAGTATACATTTATAGAATTTGAAGAAGGCATGCACTCACTGGATTTGTGAAGGTATGGTGCTTTTATTGGCACATCAAAAAACAGGTAACGTTTCGGGGATCAATCACCAAAGTCTGATGAAGGGGTGATTGATCCCCGAAACGTTACCTGTTTTTTGATGTGCCAATAAAAGCATCATACCTTCACAAATCCAGTGAGTGCATGCCTTCTTCAAATTATCTCTCTCTATATATATTTTTTATTTTTTGGGGGGGTGGTGGGTGCAGGGGCGTATTTTGGACTAAGCAAACAAGGCACTTGCCTAGGGCGGCAGATTGGGAGGTGGCAGCACTTTTTTGTGGTCATATTTGTAAGAAGCCTACAGTTATTTTAGGAGTATTATACAGAGCTTACATTCTAAAGGGTATAATCAGACTGCCCATGGAGCTTACAGTTTAGAGGTAGCGCTGAACCTTTCTTTTATTCAGCTAGATACTTCTTTTCAGCACTTAGTATTGCGTTTGGAGAAGTATTGTTTAAAGAAATCTGTGTTGTTGTTTTTATATATATTTATTGCAGCAATAAATAGATGGATGTATGTCTGTGTATGTCTGTGTGGGTGTATACGTAAATGTGTGTGCACGTGTGTGTATGAATGTGTATAACTCTGTGTGTATGTGTCTGTGTGTGTGAACATTTATTTTGGAAATGCCATACAATAAATTCAGGTTACTCCCTGACCAAAAAATACTATAGCCATAAAAAGCCCTAAAACCTATTTTCCCAATTAATAGCATTATAGGTATAAAGCAAAACAAACCCCTGCAACAATTCACTAGAGTAACACTATGGGATAATGTGTCACATTATTTGGAGTCTCACTATGGATAAGCATTTTCACACTTTTAAATAAAGGTCCATGATTAAAAACTGTTTTAGTACCCCCCCCCCCCCCCCCCCCGTGTCATAACGTAACCTAAAAAATCAGCATCAACTCAAGTTGACATTTTATTAATCAGTCTAAGTATAGATTGATGCCCGAGATGGTTCTATGCCTTCATAATTAACAACAGAATATCTATACAATATCTGCTGTTAAATTCCATAACACAAATAATAAAGGTAAAATACATTTGGTTTGTTATTAATTAGATGATAATCTTCATGTCCAAAATATATTACAATACAATAAACTAATTTTTTTCTAGAAGTTAGCAAGTCTGATTCAGTTTTTTTTTTAACTATTGTGTTTGTTCTGCTAATTTTCTGCAATATTACATTTCTGATTACATTAATTTTCTATTAGGTATTTTTCACAAAAGATCTTTGCAGAGCTGGTGATTATAGGAAATGTATTATTGTTGCGGAACAATGTGACATCAGAAGATATTCACTCTCAGAGATGACACATAATCTCAGATAGCATAAGACTAATTTAATATTTCTCCCTTATATTGTAGTAAAATGTGCTTGAAATAGTCTATTAAAGAGATATTGTATTGTAAAATGGTTTATCCTTTAATGAGTTTCCAATCACTTGTTATACCAGTTGCAGGGTATAATTTTTTTTTAATAATGCCTATGTATGTTTATTTTTGTATATGAAATAGCAGAGTTTTGTCCTTTGAAACCACAACCCATTAAATGGCCAGATTACAAGTGGAGTTAAATTATATGTTTAACCCCTTTACAATGGTTAAATGCTTGGGGCCAGATTACATTTAGCGATGACGCTCAACTGCGCTAGAAGTAAGCATTTTGCGTGCGTAGGGTTGCAAAACGTATTACAAGTTGAAAGTAAAAAGTTATTGCTCATGCGCTAACCCGACGCGCCTAAGAAGCCAAACTTAGAATATCGCATGCGCGATAACCTATTTCCCCTTAGAAGTCAATGGAGCAAATAAAGTGGGAAAAAAGCTAACACCCTACTCACGCACAAACCCAATCACATATTCTCATGTGCGCTAACACGATATGAAAATATTAATATTTCAAATTCCAATGTTCTTCACATAGCAGAATATGTTCTATTTATTCATCAATAAATATTTCTTCAAATATGTGATTTTTTTTGCACATATATATAGGATTATCACACATAGAAGAAAAGCGCTCAAATCGCAGAAACCACAGATCGCCCTCTGAAGGGTTAGAGAAGGATGAGAGACTCCCAGCAAATAGGTAAAAAGTTCTTCCAAGCTTTATTAGTTAAAACGGATGCCTGAACGTACATCCAGTGAACAAGTGCGCATGGGCACGAAACGCGTCTGCGTGGAGATCAGCTCTACTCCTGAATGTTGTTTCTGCTGGCTCTTATGTCTGGATGTACGTTCTGGCATCCGTTTTAACTAATAAAGCTTGGAAGAACTTTTTACCTATTTGCCGGGAGTCTCTCATCCTTCTCTACCCCTTCAGAGGGCGATCTGTGGTTTCTGCAATCTGAGCGCTTTTCTTCTATGTGTGATAATCCTACATTTGTTTGTGGGCGTGCCTGGCAGTTCCACCCAAAGTTGCAGCCTATCGCATCACAGTAACAAGGGGGTGTGTCCCCGCCCACGCTCCATTGTGTCGGTTTCCCTTCTCTGCACTGGGCTGATGGTGAGCGCTTCTCATCGGATCCTATATTATAAAAGGCCAAGTGTTTGTCTGAAGCCGTCATGCGCAGTAGAGACAAACACTTGGCCTTGAGATAGGGAGCGCGAGGTACACAGCATACAAGCAGCTGTGAGATAGGGAGTGCGAGGTACACAAACAGCTGTGAGGTCTGGGGAGCGTGACGTAAGCTGATTGAAACAGCCTGTGGCAAGAGATATGGAGCGCGAGCTACTCAACAGCTGTGAGGTCTGCTGCATGAGAAGCGGCCACGCGCTCCCCAGACCTCACAGCTGTTTGTGGCCGACAGGAGCGTTGCGATGGGGGAGTAGCCAGGCGTCGCGAGGGGCGTGGCCGGGCGGGTGTCGCCGCGATGGGGCGTGGCCGGGCGGGGTCCCGTGATGTGAAGACAGAGCCAGAGAGGGAGCAGGAGAGGGGGGGAGAAGGGCCAAAGATGGCGGGAGAGAGCCAAAGGGGGGGGGAGAGCCAAGGGGGGGGGAGAGAGCCAAAGGGGGGGGGGAGAGAGCCAAAGGCGGGGGAGAGAGCCAAAGAAAAGAGGGGGAGAGCCAAAGAGGGGGGAGGGAGAGAGCCAAAGAGGAAAAAGAGCCAAAAAGGAGAGAGAGCCAAAGAGGGGGGAGAGAGAGCCAAAGAGGGGGGAGAGTCAAAGAGGGGGGAGAGTGAGCCAAAGAGGGGGGGGGAGAGCCAAAGACGGGGGGGAGAGAGCCAAAGAGGGGGGGGGAGAAAGCCAAAGAGGGGGGGAGAGAGCCAAAGGGGGGGGGGAGAGCTAAAGGGGGGGGAGAGCCAAAGAGGGGGGAGAGAGAGAGCCAAAGAGGAAAGAGAGCCAAAGAGGAGAGCAAAAAAGGGGGGAGAGCGCCAAAGAGGGGGGAGAGAACAAAAGAGGGGGGAGAGAGCCAAAGAGGGTAGAGAGAGAGCAAAAGAGGGGGGGGGAGAGCCAAAGAGGGGGGGGCAAAGGGGAGGGGAGAGCCAAAGAGGGGGGAGAGAGAGAGCCAAAGAGGAAAGAGAGCCAAAGAGGAGAGAGAGCAAAAGAGGGGAGAGAGCCAAAGAGGGGGGAGAGAGAGCCAAAGGGGGGGGAGAGAGCCAAAGGGGGGGGGAGAGCCAAAGAAAAGGGGGGGGGAGCCAAAGAGAAGGGGGGGAGAGCCAAAGAGCGGGGAGGGAGAGAGCCAAAGAGGAAAAAGAGCCAAAAAGGAGAGAGAGCCAAAGAGGGGGGGAGAGAGAGCCAAAGAGGGGGGAGAGTCAAAGAGGGGGGAGAGAGAGCCAAAGAGGGGGGGGAGAGCCAAAGATGGGGGGGGAGAGAGCCAAAGAGGGGGGGGGAGAAAGCCAAAGAGGGGGGGAGAGAGCCAAAGGGGGGGGGGAGAGCTAAAGGGGGGGGAGAGCCAAAGAGGGGGGAGAGAGAGAGCCAAAGAGGAAAGAGAGCCAAAGAGGAGAGCAAAAAAGGCGGGAGAGCGCCAAAGAGGGGGGAGAGAACAAAAGAGGGGGGAGAGAGCCAAAGAGGGTAGAGAGAGAGCAAAAGAGGGGGGGGGAGAGCCAAAGAGGGGGGGGCAAAGGGGAGGGGAGAGCCAAAGAGGGGGGAGAGAGAGAGCCAAAGAGGAAAGAGAGCCAAAGAGGAGAGAGAGCAAAAGAGGGGAGAGAGCCAAAGAGGGGGGAGAGAGAGCCAAAGGGGGGGGAGAGAGCCAAAGGGGGGGGGGAGAGCCAAAGAAAAGGGGGGGGGGAGCCAAAGAGAAGGGGGGGAGAGCCAAAGAGCGGGGAGGGAGAGAGCCAAAGAGGAAAAAGAGCCAAAAAGGAGAGAGAGCCAAAGAGGGGGGAGAGAGAGCCAAAGAGGGGGGAGAGTCAAAGAGGGGGGAGAGAGAGCCAAAGAGGGGGGGGAGAGCCAAAGAGGGGGGAGAGAGAGAGCCAAAGAGGGGGGGAGAAAGCCAAAGAGGGGGGGAGAGAGCCAAAGGGGGGGAGAGAGCTAAAGGGGGGGGGAGAGCCAAAGAGGGGGGAGAGAGAGAGCCAAAGAGGAAAGAGAGCCAAAGAGGAGAGCAAAAAAGGGGGGAGAGCGCCAAAGAGGGGGGAGAGAACAAAAGAGGGGGGAGAGAGCCAAAGAGGGGAGAGAGAGAGCAAAAGAGGGGGGGGGGGGAGAGCCAAAGAGGGGGGGGCAAAGGGGAGGGGAGAGCCAAAGAGGGGGGAGAGAGAGAGCCAAAGAGGAAAGAGAGCCAAAGAGGAGAGAGAGCAAAAGAGGGGAGAGAGCCAAAGAGGGGGGAGAGAGAGCCAAAGGGGGGGGGAGAGAGCCAAAGGGGGGGGAGAGCCAAAGGGGGGGGAGAGCCAAAGGGGGGGAGAGAGCCAAAGGGGGGGGAGAGAGCCAAAGGGGGGGAGAGCCAAAGAGGGGGGAGAGAGAGAGCCAAAGAGGAGAGAGAGCAAAAGAGGGGAGAGAGCCAAAGAGGGGGGGGAGAGCCAAAGAGGGGGGAGGAGAGCCAAAGAGGGGGGGAGAGCCAAAGAGGGGGGGAGAGAACAAAAGAGGGGAGAGAGAGAGCAAAAGAAAGCATGGAGAGAGCCAAAGAGGGGAGAGAGAGAGCAAAAGAGGGGAGAAAGAGAGCAAAAGAGGGGAGAGAGAGAGCAAAGGAGAGGGGGGAGAGAAAGCAAAAGAGAGGGGGGAGAGAAAGCAAAAGAGAGGGGGGAAGAGAGAGCAAAAGAGAGGGGGGAGAGAGCAAGGGGTGGGACCGCTGTACTGCAAAAAATGGCCCGTGTACACGGGCTTTAGTACTAGTCTATTTATAAATACTTAGAACATATTCCCCTATGTGCAGAACATTGTAATGGGAAATATTAACAGTAAATACATAGTTAAAACCTTTATTAAATATGTATATTGCATAAATATGTTTTTTCATGTTTTCATCTACTTAACTGTAAAGGGCTCCAATGCACTTATATATATGTCTATATATGTGTACATATATATTTATGTGTTTACAGGGGCGGATCTACAGGGGGTACAGAGGTTGCAAATGCTTAGATTCTTGCACCTGGGCCCTGTGGTTTCTAGTTATGCCTCTGTGTGTTTATATGTGTATATATATATATATATATATATATATATATATATACCAAAGCTGATGAGCCCAGCACACTATAAAGTTCCAACCACCGTGGTGCTCTTCAAATCAAATAACAGTCATGCAGGTTTCAGGAAAAGCACTCCTCCGGATTTAAACAAACATAAACTTTTTACCTATTTGCCGGGAGTCTCTCATCCTTCTCTACCCCTTCAGAGGGCGATCTGTGGTTTCTGCGATCTGAGCGCTTTTCTTCTATGTGTGATAATCCTACATTTGTTTGTGGGCGTGCCTGGCAGTTCCACCCAAAGTTGCAGCCTATCGCATCACAGTAACAAGGGGGTGTGTCCCCGCCCACGCTCCATTGTGTCGGTTTCCCTTCTCTGCACTGGGCTGATGGTGAGCGCTTCTCATCGGATCCTATATTATAAAAGGCCAAGTGTTTGTCTGAAGCCGTCATGCGCAGTAGAGACAAACACTTGGCCTTGAGATAGGGAGCGCGAGGTACACAGCATACAAGCAGCTGTGAGATAGGGAGCGCGAGGTACACAAACAGCTGTGAGGTCTGGGGAGCGCGAGGTAAGCTGATTGAAACAGCCTGTGGCAAGAGATATGAAGCGCGAGCTACTCAACAGCTGTGAGGTCTGCTGCATGAGAAGCGGCCACGCGCTCCCCAGACCTCACAGCTGTTTGTGGCCGACAGGAGCGTTGCAATGGGGGAGTAGCCAGGCGTCGCGAGGGGCGTGGCCGGGCGGGTGTCGCCGCGATGGGGCGTGGCCGGGCGGGGTCCCGTGATGTGAAGACAGAGCCAGAGAGGGAGCAGGAGAGGGGGGGAGAAGGGCCAAAGATGGCGGGAGAGAGCCAAAGGGGGGGGGGAGAGCCAAAGGGGGGGGAGAGAGCCAAAGGCGGGGGAGAGAGCCAAAGAGAAGGGGGGGAGAGCCAAAGAGGGGGGAGGGAGAGAGCCAAAGAGGAAAAAGAGCCAAAAAGGAGAGAGAGCCAAAGAGGGGGGAGAGAGAGCCAAAGAGGGGGGAGAGTCAAAGAGGGGGGAGAGTGAGCCAAAGAGGGGGGGGGAGAGCCAAAGAGGGGGGGGGGAGAGAGCCAAAGAGGGGGGGGGAGAAAGCCAAAGAGGGGGGGAGAGAGCCAAAGGGGGGGGGGAGAGCTAAAGGGGGGGGAGAGCCAAAGAGGGGGGGAGAGAGAGAGCCAAAGAGGAAAGAGAGCCAAAGAGGAGAGCAAAAAAGGGGGGAGAGCGCCAAAGAGGGGGGAGAGAACAAAAGAGGGGGGAGAGAGCCAAAGAGGGGAGAGAGAGAGCAAAAGAGGGGGGGGGGGGAGAGCCAAAGAGGGGGGGGCAAAGGGGAGGGGAGAGCCAAAGAGGGGGGAGAGAGAGAGCCAAAGAGGAAAGAGAGCCAAAGAGGAGAGAGAGCAAAAGAGGGGAGAGAGCCAAAGAGGGGGGAGAGAGAGCCAAAGGGGGGGAGAGAGCCAAAGGGGGGGGAGAGCCAAAGAAAAGGGGGGGGAGAGCCAAAGAGAAGGGGGGGAGAGCCAAAGAGCGGGGAGGGAGAGAGCCAAAGAGGAAAAAGAGCCAAAAAGGAGAGAGAGCCAAAGAGGGGGGAGAGAGAGCCAAAGAGGGGGGAGAGAGAGCCAAAGAGGGGAGGGGAGAGCCAATGAGGGGGGGAGAGAGAGAGCCAAAGAGGAAAGAGAGCCAAAGAGGAGAGAGAGCAAAAGAGGGGAGAGAGCCAAAGAGGGGGGAGAGAGAGCCAAAGGGGGGGGGGAGAGAGCCAAAGGGGGGGGAGAGCCAAAGGGGGGGGAGAGCCAAAGGGGGGGGGGAGAGCCAAAGGGGGGGAGAGAGCCAAAGGGGGGGGGGAGAGAGCCAAAGGGGGGGGAGAGCCAAAGAGGGGGGAGAGAGAGAGCCAAAGAGGAGAGAGAGCAAAAGAGGGGAGAGAGCCAAAGAGGGGGGGGGGAGAGCCAAAGAGGGGGGAGGAGAGCCAAAGAGGGGGGGAGAGCCAAAGAGGGGGGAGAGAACAAAAGAGGGGAGAGAGAGAGCAAAAGAAAGGAGGGAGAGAGCCAAAGAGGGGAGAGAGAGAGCAAAAGAGGGGAGAAAGAGAGCAAAAGAGGGGAGAGAGAGAGCAAAGGAGAGGGGGGAGAGAAAGCAAAAGAGAGGGGGGAGAGAAAGCAAAAGAGAGGGGGGAAGAGAGAGCAAAAGAGAGGGGGGAGAGAGCAAGGGGTGGGACCGCTGTACTGCAAAAAATGGCCCGTGTACACGGGCTTTAGTACTAGTCTATTTATAAATACTTAGAACATATTCCCCTATGTGCAGAACATTGTAATGGGAAATATTAACAGTAAATACATAGTTAAAACCTTTATTAAATATGTATATTGCATAAATATGTTTTTTCATGTTTTCATCTACTTAACTGTAAAGGGCTCCAATGCACTTATATATATGTCTATATATGTGTACATATATATTTATGTGTTTACAGGGGCGGATCTACAGGGGGTACAGAGGTTGCAAATGCTTAGATTCTTGCACCTGGGCCCTGTGGTTTCTAGTTATGCCTCTGTGTGTTTATATGTGTATATATATATATATATATATATATATATATATATATATATACCAAAGCTGATGAGCCCAGCACACTATAAAGTTCCAACCACCGTGGTGCTCTTCAAATCAAATAACAGTCATGCAGGTTTCAGGAAAAGCACTCCTCCGGATTTAAACAAACATAAATATTTATTGGTAACAATAAATGTTTATGTTTGTTTAAATCCGGAGGAGTGCTTTTCCTGAAACCTGCATGACTGTATATATATATATATATATATATATATATATATATATGTCTGTAAATGCATATATACATATATAAGTACATAAATTAATATGTACACACATATACACATATAAATACATACATTAATACAGGGTTCTTCCAACCACAGGTCGGGACCCATTACTGGGCCGCAACACCATGTTTACTGGGTCGCGACTTGAGTGTGTGTTGTAGGAGAGTGTGTGTGATGTGGGTTTTATATGAGAGTAAGTGTGGTGTGTGTGTGTTGTATGAGAGGGTGTGGTGTGTTGTATGAGAATGTGTGTAAGTTGTATGAGTATGTGTGGTGTGTGTATGTTGCATGAGTGTGTGTGTGTGGTGTGTTCGTGTTGTATGAGGGTGTGTGGGGTGTGTGTTGTATGAGTGTGTGTGTGTGGTGTGTGTGTGATATGTGTGAATAAATTTGTCTCACAAACTTTAGAGAAAAAATAAAATAAAGGGAATGTAGCTCTATTCTTGTAAACAGCAAATATATATAACTTAATATACTCGCATGCACAAGGTGAGCATTTACTTTAGTAATTGAAATGAAAGTATGGACTATACCTCTATGAATGATAATAATAATTCTTATGTGAGAAGTTTATAAAGCTTCTACTATATAAACAATGATTCGTTTATGATCAAAAGAAAAAATGAGAAAAATTCCTTTATATTCAGGATATGAAATAAGTTGATAAAGTTCAAATCTTAGTAAAGTAATGTTCAAATAACTTTCCTTTAGTTTCACGCACTCACACAAACACTCTAAAATATATATACAATGATCCAACACACACGCAATATTGAGCAGCAAGGAGGAGGTTAATTCAGTGAGAATACAGCTCAGGTAAGTAATGACACTTAGCGTTATATTTGTAAACCTTAAACTTTGTATACAATACGATACCAATACCAGCGTGGTGATAAGACCAGATTTCCCCAGAAACGATGGTGAAGCGTGGAGAGCGGTATTAGCAGTAGAGTAAATACTAAACCGGAGAATATTAGAAAGCGGCGTCCGGTAGCAGCATGTGTGAGTGCGGCTTCAGCTGAGAGTGATAGAGTTCCGGAAGCGTAGGAATATGATTAGAAGTAACGGTCCCAAAAAAGGAATCAGGAAAGAAGTGCAGCAAACTATGAGTACAAACAGCCTTCAAAATTATTAAATACTTTAGACCTGAAAGGGAAAAATAAACTGCTTGAAATGAGCAATAGCAAAGGATGAGAGAATCCACTTTAATTTTCAGGCACTGAGTAATGTAGAAGCACTTCCTTAAATAGGAGGAAGTGCTGATAGTCAGAAAGTCTTAAAGGGATATCACATCCCCCCCTTCTCAGGGAATCACCCCCGGGGATTCCAGACCAGGTTTAAGGGGGTAACGATGATGGAATGACTTCACCAGACGAGGGGCATGAACTTCCGAATGAAGATGCCAGGAATCATCCTCTGGACCATAACCCTTCCATCTGATGAGATATTCTAATCTTTGTCGTCGAATCCTAGAATCCAATATAGATTCAACTTCAAATTCCTCTGGAAGATCCACTGAGATAGGAGGTGGAAGATCAACTGTCGTACGTGTCATTGAATCAAAAGGTTTTAGTAATGAAATATGAAAAGTGGGATGAAACTTGTAGTCCTTGGGTAACGTGAGCTTGACCACATTGGGATTTATTACCTGCTCCACAGGGTAAGGTCCCAGAAATTGGTTAGCCAATTTCTTGCTAGGGACCTGAAGTTTGAGGTTTTTAGTAGAGAGTAATACTAGGTCACCTATTTTATATTCAGGTCCAATTGAATGTTTCCGATCATAGTATTTCTTTTGGTATTCCTTAGCTTCGGCTAGATGTTTTTTCAATACTCTTAATCGATCTTGAAGCTTGGAAGAAAAATCTAAAGCTGAAGGGGAATTTACTGTTTTGTGGGACAAGGTTATAGTATTAGGATGGTACCCATAAGTTGCGAAGAAGGGAGATGTTTTGGTTGAGGAACAGAATGAATTATTATGAGTAAATTCAGCCATAGGAAGGTAAATTAGCCAGTCATCTTGTAAATGTGAAATATAAGAACGTAAAAAGTGTTCAATAGTCTGGTTGAGTCTTTCTGTCAAGCCATTTGTCTGAGGATGAAAAGCAGTAGTGTAGCGATGATCAATTTTCAGTAATTTACACAAAGATCTCCAGAACGAAGAGGTGAATTGGGTACCCCTGTCAGTAATAATATTAGAGGGTAAACCATGTAGTCTTACAACCTGATCAAGAAATACTTTAGCTGTAGTCATGGCAGTTGGTAATCCCTTAAGTGGAATAAAATGAGCCAGTCTTGTTAAATGGTCGACTACGACCATGATAGTGTTATATTGTTGTGATGCAGGTAACTCAACTATAAAATCCATGGCAATAGTACTCCATGGTTTATCTGGAATGGGCAGAGGCCTAAGTAACCCTATGGGTTTTTTATGTTCAATTTTATTTCTAGCACAATTCTCACACCTAGAGACATAATCATAAATGTATTTATTCATTCCTGGCCACCAAAACTTACGACGGGTAAGTTCAATGGTTTTCTGTATCCCTGGGTGACCAGATATGGTGTCATCATGGGTATGTGTGAGAATGGAAGATCTTATTTTCTCAGGTATGTATAACTTTTCTTCATGATAAAAAAGACCTGTAGTAGGATCTTTGGAACAATTTTGTAATGGTATTGAATCATGTTTTAGAGCGTTGTAAATCTCTTCTTCTAAAGGTGTTAAAGTACCTATTATCTTTTCTGGTGGAATAGTGAAGTTAGGTTGTTCATGTGGAAGTAACTCATAAATACGTGAAAGTGCATCTGCCTTTGTGTTTTGACTCCCAGGTTTATAAGTTATTAGAAAGTTAAAGCGATCTAGAAAGAGTGACCATCTTGCTTGCCTTGCTGTTAAAGTCTTATTCTTTTTTAAGTATTCTAAATTTTTATGATCAGTATATATAAGGAATGGAATTACTGATCCTTCTAGTAGGTGTCTCCATTGTTCTAGAGAACACTTAATAGCAAGGAGTTCTTTGTCTCCAACACTATAGTTAGCTTCAGCACAAGTCAACGTTCTTGAATAGAACGCAATGGGATGAACTTCACCTGTCTCCTTATTTTGTTGGGAAAGAACAGCCCCTATGCCTGTATTAGATGCATCAACTTCCAACAGGAACTGTTGATCAAATTTAGGCAGTGTTAGTATTGGAGCTGTTGTGAACATTTCCTTAAGACTATCAAAAGTCTTCTGGGCTTGTTCAGACCACTTAAAGCGCTGTTTTATGCTAGTTAATTGTGTTAATGGTTTTATCACTGAGGAGAAGTTTTTTATAAATTTACGGTAATAATTTGCGAAACCAATAAATCGCTGTAATGCTTTTACTGTAGTGGGTTTAGGCCAGTCTTTAATAGCGGATACTTTTTCAGGATCCATTTCTATTTTGTTTGGGGTAATTATATAACCCAAAAATTTTATTTTTGAGACATGAAAAACACATTTTTCTAGCTTAGCATATAACTTATGCTCCTTGAGTCGAGTAAGAACCCACCTAACATGTTTTTCATGTTCTATGGGAGATTTCGAATAAATCAGAATATCATCTAGATATATGATGACACAGATATCCATTAGATCATGAAAAATCTCGTTGATAAAATGTTGGAAGGTTGCGGGAGCATTGCTCAAACCAAAGGGCATTACGTTATACTGGAAAAGACCATAGCGGGTTCTGAACGCGGTTTTCCATTCGTGCCCTTCCTTTATGCGAATAAGATTATAAGCGCCCTTTAGATCTAATTTCGAGTAGATCGTGGCCTCATTTAATCTTTCGAGTAACTCTGGTATGAGAGGTAAAGGATACCTATTTTTAATTGTTATTTCATTCAATGCCCTGTAGTCTATAATGGGTCTTATTGTCCCATCTTTGTTGCGTACTAAAAATAATCCTGCAGCAGCAGGGGATGTTGAGTGTGAGATGAACCCTTTTCGCAAGTTTTCATCTAAATATGATCTTAGATATACCAATTCTTCTTGCGAAAGAGGGTAAATCTTACCATGTGGTATCTGAGATCCCGGTATTAAATCAATGGGACAGTCAAATTCCCTATGTGGTGGGAGGTTTTCTGCCTCCTTGAGGTCAAATACCTCTGCCAGGTCCTGATAAATTTGTGGTAGCTCATGTTCTATAGTAGAGATTACCTGATAGGGAAAACAAGTCTTTGTACAATAATCAGAGTCAAATTTTATTTGTTGTGATGACCAGTCAATATGAGGATTATGTATTTGTAACCAGTTAAAACCTAAGATAATAATATGCATGTAGATAGGTATGAGGTCAAAAGTAATATATTCAGAATGTCCTTGGTCAGTTGTTATGAGTAAAGGGATTGTCTGATGAGTAATGGGGCCCTGTTGTATAATAGAACCATCAATAAGTTTAACAGAAACAGGATGTGTCTTGACAACAGTTGGAATTTTATTGAGCTTAACATATGCTATGTCTATATAGTTTCCTGACGCCCCAGAATCAATCAAAGCGTTAGAGCGCACGTTTTTCTGATCCCACTGTAAAGAAAAAGTGAGAGTGAGATGGGGGTTTTGAGAAATGTGAAAAATATTGTTTTTGAAACTACCCTTACCCTTTTTCTGTCTCAATAGAGATGGACAATTTGTGACGGAGTGGTCTTTTTGTCCACAATAAAGACAGAGATTTTCTAATCTACGTCTAATTTTTTCCTCTGGGGTTAGAGGACCCCTTATAGTTCCAATTTCCATAGGAACCTGGTTTAAAACAGCTTTTTCCATGGTTGTAAAACAGGGATATGAACGTTTGGGCACAACTTCATAGGAAGCTTTTTCAGCCTTTCTTTCACGTAACCTTCGGTCCAAGGTGGTGCTTAATTTCATCAACCCATTCAGTGTGTCAGGCATCTCTAATCGTGACAATTCATCTTTAAGGGATTCAGAGAGACCCAATCTGAATTGATTCTTTAAACTGATCTCGTTCCATTGAGAGTCATCTATCCACATTTGAAATTCAGTAATATATTCTTCAATGTTTCTTTTCCCTTGTTTCATAGATCTTAATTTATTTTCAGCTGTTATTTGAGTGTGGGAATCCTCATATAAGGCAGTCATAGCTAAAAAAAATTCTTCAAGCGAATCCAACATTGAATGTTCACTTTCAAAAAATCTATTGGCCCAGGAGCGTGGCTCCCCCTGTAGGAAGGAAATAGTGGTACAGACCTTTATCCTTTCACTATGATATGTTTTAGGTCTAAGTGAGAAAAGAAGTTTACATGCACTTTTAAAATCCCTGAATTCGCTGCGTTTGCCAGAAAATGGTTGTGGGTATTGTATGTGAGGTTCAGCAATTCCTGCTTCTTTCCCTGACATACAATCTTTTATTATGGTTTTGAGAGCTTTATTTTCAGTTTGTACCTCTGTTAATGCTCTAGCAAGATATTCTAATTTCTGATGAATATTAGAAAATTCATTTTTAATTTCATTAGGATCCATATTCCAAAAATTAAAAAAAACTTTCTTTTTATGGCCTGAAAATTCTGTGATATGTGTGAATAAATTTGTCTCACAAACTTTAGAGAAAAAATAAAATAAAGGGAATGTAGCTCTTTTCTTGTAAACAGCAAATATATATAACTTAATATACTCGCATGCACAAGGTGAGCATTTACTTTAGTAATTGAAATGAAAGTATGGACTATACCTCTATGAATGATAATAATAATTCTTATGTGAGAAGTTTATAAAGCTTCTACTATATAAACAATGATTCGTTTATGATCAAAAGAAAAAATGAGAAAAATTCCTTTATATTCAGGATATGAAATAAGTTGATAAAGTTCAAATCTTAGTAAAGTAATGTTCAAATAACTTTCCTTTAGTTTCACGCACTCACACAAACACTCTAAAATATATATACAATGATCCAACACACACGCAATATTGAGCAGCAAGGAGGAGGTTAATTCAGTGAGAATACAGCTCAGGTAAGTAATGACACTTAGCGTTATATTTGTAAACCTTAAACTTTGTATACAATACGATACCAATACCAGCGTGGTGATAAGACCAGATTTCCCCAGAAACGATGGTGAAGCGTGGAGAGCGGTATTAGCAGTAGAGTAAATACTAAACCGGAGAATATTAGAAAGCGGCGTCCGGTAGCAGCATGTGTGAGTGCGGCTTCAGCTGAGAGTGATAGAGTTCCGGAAGCGTAGGAATATGATTAGAAGTAACGGTCCCAAAAAAGGAATCAGGAAAGAAGTGCAGCAAACTATGAGTACAAACAGCCTTCAAAATTATTAAATACTTTAGACCTGAAAGGGAAAAATAAACTGCTTGAAATGAGCAATAGCAAAGGATGAGAGAATCCACTTTAATTTTCAGGCACTGAGTAATGTAGAAGCACTTCCTTAAATAGGAGGAAGTGCTGATAGTCAGAAAGTCTTAAAGGGATATCACAGTGTGTGTGTGTTGTATGAGGGTGTGGGGGGGGTGTTGTATGTGTGTGTGTGGTGTGTGTGTGTGTGTTGTATGAGGGTGTTGTGTGGTGTGTGTGTTGTATGAGTGTGTGGTGTGATTGCTGTATGAGAGTGTTGCGGTGTGTGTTTGTGTGTGTTTGAGAGGGTGTGTGTGTGTTGTATATGTGTGTGTGTTGTAAGAGAGTGTGTGTGGTGTGTGTGTGTGTTGTATGAGAGTGTGTGGTGTGATTGTTGCATGAGAGTGTGTGTGTTATTAACTTTTACAATACTTTCAAGTTTGACTACAATCAGGAATAAAGAATTCACACATTTTAGTCACTTTGCCAAAAATTACAGTGATCTTGTATATTACGTCAAAAATTTTCAGATTAAGCATAAAAATAGGGTCATGACGGTATGTGGTATTATGGCACTGGGTCTTGGGGAAAAAAGTTGGAAGAACCCTGAATTAATATGTACGCACACACACACACATATATATATATATATATAGCCCTTTGCCTGCTTTATTTTCTAACACCTGAGACCTCATATCTTTGAGTCCTTATAACTTTTGTGTGCAATTTGTTTATTTTAAATAATGTTTATCAGACAGTGTTATTATTAGTGTTACTGTACTTTGTAATGTATTTTTGATGTGCTTTGTGACACTTTTTGCAAAACAGTTCTGAGATTACGCTAACCCGACGCGCTTTAGCTTTCAACTTGTAATAAGAGCAAAAAACCCTGCATGTGCAAACAGCTACGATAAACCCCTTTTTGGAAAGGGACGCTTCGCTCCATAGAGCAAAGTTAGCATTGAGCATGGTCGCACTTTAAAAATTAAATCCTGCAGCCAATATAAACCACATTACACTGCTTTCTGCGTATGGCATCTTACTATCGCCTACATTTTCATATGCATGTGTTCGTCTATTAGGGTTATACGTTTTTTCAGTGTTTTGAGAAAAGCTCGCCACCTTTTGGTTTGTGAGAAAAAACTGTGAGATCTGTAGTGCGAAAATCTTTACAGAATTACGCTGGGATTAGAGAGACAATTTCACATAAGCCCATGGAACATCCATGTTCAGCCCATTTTACAAAAAAACAACAATTAAACTTTGAATTTTGTACTTAAGCGTGAATCTCTAAGGGATTTTTACACATCCAGTGTAGCTAAATTATGATTTATTCCTGTGTAATCTACAAACGCATTTTGCTTTTTTTTTTTTTTTAAATACGATTTTAGGTGAAGAATTTTGATATGATTTTAAGGCAGCTTAACAATACAATTTTTTCTTGCGTGTTTATGTGTGAGTTGTTCAATTATTAATTTTATATGATTTTTAAATTACGATTTTAATTGTGTACTTTTGTAATATATGCATCTCCTTCCAAACAATGCAGTATACGCCCCTTAGCGAGACACCCGGTTTTCAGGGTAAAAAGTGTCTTTAGATCATTCCACCAGGGAAATAGAAGTATTGGTGAAAATTCCTTAATAATCTAATAATCTAGCCAGCCCAGAGACCTTTAGATCATCGAGCCCTTAGGGAGAACAATTGAAAATTAACTTTTTTTTATTACTTATATCTCCTACCCCCCCCCCCACACACACACACACACACACACTGGGATTGTAATTTCTGCTAGCTGTGTTCACATAGCCTTGTCTGCATATCTCTTGTATAAGGTACGGTTCTGTTTGGGCTTTGACACAATGAAACATATTAAAAATATTAACATTGAATAAAAGGAATTTTAATGTTTAAACTTATTTGAGTGGAAAGGGCTCCAAAATGTGTGTGTATGTGTCTATATATATATATACAGTATATATATATATATATATATATATATATATATATATATACTGTATATATATATATATATATATATATATATATATACAGAAAAAGTTTCCTGAGGGCTGGCACTCAACATCATGTATAACAGCATCTCCCGGGTAGCTCTATGCATAAAATATACAATAAAAAATCTGCAACAGCAAAGGCACTCACTGATTTGATAAACAGGTATATTTAATTCACTGTGATGTTTTGGGGTGGTGACCCTTCATCAGACATATATACAGTTCGGCAATTTGTAATTACAAACAATAACACATCCAATTAGAAGTCTGAGACAACTAATACAGGGCAAAGAATAAGGTGTTGTGTCGAAATTTTAAAGGGAAAAAAATGCACCTAAAAACACCCAACGAAGAAAACCATGCATACAAAAATTATGCAGACAATGCCGTAACAGCAAAAAATAATTAGAAACTTGAAAGCGAGGCGTCGTCAATAAAGTAAACAAAAGATGTACAAAAAGTTAAGAGACCAGAAATATGACAAAAGTACATTATTCTCATCTTAAGGAACACGGTTTCTCTTGGCATCCTTAATGTAATGATAGTGATTTAAAGTGAAAGTAAACCCTAGCGTTTATACAACGCTAGGGTTTACCTTTAAGTATTTGCCATTCAGTCTTGTTGGTTAAAAAAACGTAACATTCTTACAGTTACAGAAATCCGACAAAGAGAAATCCCATTCTGTACAGTGAGTGTGAGGTTTGGAAATTGCTGTCAGTAACAATGAGTTCTTTAACTTTGGACTACCTTTAATACCTTCACACTGGCTTCAGAATTTGTGAGAACTGTTAATATCCGGCTGTGTTCTTCTTGATTTTAGATGAAAATCTCACCTAAACAGAAAACAAGGAATTCTTTATGAATTAAAAAAACAAAAACAAAATACTCTTAGGTCAAACATGCCCAGTATACCCCTGATACCCATATGCTAGTGGCATTCAGATTGTTTAACACATCATAAACACCGCCGTATCCAATGGCAAAAGAGACACAAAGACTCACAGACTGCCTATTTACTATTTACATTGCAGATGTAGTGTGCATGCCACTGCACACAAACTGCTATTACAAGTGAATGTTTTAAAAATAATTACCAGAGAATGCTTAGCCAACATATTTTTAGCATGCCCTGTACTATAAATATATATATATATATATATATATATATAAACATTAAAATATATGTTTATTATTAAAATAAATGTTTAAACAGTGTTTTAAAGGGATATGGTATATATCAAGGAATTGGGGTGGGAAGGGCTCAAAGGTACCTATACTGTACATGCACAAATATACACACAGTCCAACACCATGTTATATACCATATTACTTTAAAACAATGTTAACACCAGTTTTATTATTTTGAAAATAGGAGAATGTATATATATATATATATATATATATATATATATATATATATATATCAATCATATAATATAAAAGGCCAAGTGTGTTTGTCCGAAGCTGTCATGTGCAGTAGAGACAGCACAAGGACAAACACACCAGGCCTTTGAGTCCCTAGCTGATCTGCGGCGTGGGGGGCGTGACCGACATGAAGGGGGCATGGCCGGGCGTGAATGGCCATGAAGGGGGCGTGGTCGGTCGGAAGGGGCATGGCCGGAGTGAAGGGGGCGTGGTCAGACACAGTCGCGGGGAGAGAGATAGAGAGAGGGGAGAAAGAGGGGGGGAGAGAGAGGGGAGGGGAGAGAGAGAGAGGGGAGGGGAGAGAGAGGGGAGGGGGAGAGAGAGAGGAGGGGGAGAGAGAGAGAGGGGGGAGAGATAGAGAGGGGGGAGAGATAGAGAGGGGGGAGAGAGAGAGAGAGAGAGAGTGAGAGAGAGAGAGAGAGAGGAGGGGGGGAGAGAGAGAGAGGGGGAGAGAGAGAGAGGGGGAGAGAGAGAGAGGGGGAGAGAGAGGAGAGAGAGGGGGAGAGAGAAGGGGGGAGAGAGAGGGGGGGAGAGAGGGGTGGGGGAGAGAGAGAGAGGGGAGGGGGAGAGAGAGAGGAGGGGGAGAGAGAGAGAGGGGGGGAGAGATAGAGAGGGGGAGAGAGAGAGGGGGGGGGAGAGATAGAGTGGGGGAGAGATAGAGGGGGGGGAGAGAGAGAGAGAGAGAGTGAGAGAGAGAGGAGGGGGGAGAGAGAGAGAGGGGGAGAGAGAGGAGAGAGAGAAGGGGGGAGAGAGAGGGGGGGGAGAGAGGGGTGGGGGAGAGAGGGGTGGGGGAGAGAGAGAGATAGCAAAAGAGAAGGGGGGAGAGAGCGCAAAAGAGATGGGGGAGAGAGAGAGAGCTCAAAAGAGATGGGGGAGAGAGAGAGCGCAAAAGAGAGGGAGAGAGAGCACAAAAGAGAGGGGGAGAGAGCGCAAAAGAGAGGGGGAGAGAGATTGCAAAAGAGGAAGGGAGAGAGAGCGCAAAAGAGGGGGGGAGAGCGCAAAAGAGAGGGGGGAAAGAGTGCAAAAGAGAGGAGGGGAGAGAGAGCGTAAAAGAGAGGGGGGAGAGAGAGTGCAAAAAGAGATGGGGGGAGAGAGAGTGTAAAGAGAGGGGGGGAGAGAGAGCACAAAAGAGAGGGGGGAGAGAGAGCGAAAAAGAGAGGGGAGAGAGAGCACAAAAGAGAGGGGGAGAGAGAGCGCAAAAGAGAGGGGGAGAGAGATTAAGGTAGAAAAATCTGATTGGCTGTTCCGATCAGCCAATAGAATGCAATCTCAATCTGATTGGCTGATTCAATCAGCCAATCAGATTTTTGCTACCTTAATTCCGATTGGCTGATAGAATCCTATCAGCCAATCGGAATTGAAGGGACGCCATCTTGGATGACGTCCCTTAAAGGAGCCTTCATTCGTCGTTAGTCCGTCGGGGAAGAAGGATGTTCCGCGTCGGCGGGATGAAGATGGATCCTGAAGCAAGAAGATTGAAGACCCCGCTTGGAAGATGACATCGCCCGGATGGAAGATGATCTTCAGCGCCGCTTGGAAGATGACATCGCCCGGATGGAAGACTTCTTCAGCGCCGCTTGGAGGATCACTTCATCGGATGGAAGACTTCTTCAACGCCCCTTGGAGGATCACTTCTGGCGCTCCGGATCTCCTCTTCAGTTCTATCGGTGGCTCGGCTGAGTGAAGACAACTCAAGGTAGGATGATCTTCAGGGGATTAGTGTTAGGTTATTTTAAGGGGGGTTTGGGTTAGATTAGGGGTATGTGGGTGGTGGGTTTTAATGTTGGGGGGGGTTGTATTTTAATTTTACAGGCAAAAGAGCAGTTTTCTTTGGGGCATGCCCCACAAAAGGCCATTTTAAGGGCTGGTAAGGTAAAAGAGCTTTGAACTTTTTTAATGTAGAATAGGGTTGGGAATTTTTTTATTTTGGAGGGCTTTGTTATTTTATTAGGGGGCTTAGATTAGGTGTAATTAGCTTAAAATTGTTGTAATATTTTTTAAATGTTTGTAACTTATGTTTTTTATTTTTTGTAACTTAGTTTTTTTTATTTTTTGTACTTTAGTTAGTTTATGTAATTGTATTAAATTGTAGTTATTTGTAGTTAATTTATTTAATTAATTTAATGATAGTGTAGTGTTAGGTTTAATTGTAACTTAGGTTAGGATTTATTTTACAGGAAATTTTGTATTTCTTTTAGCTAGGTAGTTATTAAATAGTTAATAACTATTTAATAACTATTCTAACTAGCTAAAATAAATACAAAGTTACCTGTAAAATAAATATAAATCCTAAAATAGCTACAATGTAATTATTAATTACATTGTAGCCATCTTAGGGTTTATTTTACAGGTAAGTATTTAGTTTTAAATAGGAAAAATGTATTAAAGTATAGTGTAGTGTTAGGTGTAATTGTAACTTAGGTTAGTTTTTATTTTACAGGTAAATTTCTCTTTATTTTAGATAGGTAAGCTATTAAATAGTTAATAACTATTTAATAGCTATTGTACCTATTTAAAATAAATTGAAAGATGTCTGTAAAATAAAAATAAATCCTAAGATAGCTACAATATAGTGTTACACTTAGGTTTAGGGGTTAATAATTTTATTACAGTGGCGGCGGTGTAGTGGGGGCAGGATAGGGGTTACAAGGTATAATGTAGGTTGCGGTGGGCTCTGGGAGCGGCGGTTTAGGGGTTAATATGTATAGAGTAGCTTGCGGTGGGCTCCGGGAGCGGCGGTTTAGGGGTTAATATGTATAAAGCTTGCGGTGGGCTCCGGGAGCGGCAGTTTAGGGGTTAACATATTTATTATAGTGGCGGTGGGCTCCGGGAGCGGCGGTTTAGGGGTTAATATGTATAAAGCTTCCGGTGGGCTCCGGGAGCGGCGGTTTAGGGGTTAACATATTTATTATAGTGGCGGTGGGCTCCGGGAGCGGCGGTTTAGGGGGTAATATATTTATTTAGTTGCGGCAGTGTAGGGGGGGCAGATTAGGGGTGTTTAGACTGGGGGTACATGTTAGGGTGTTAGGTGCAGACATTTCCCATAGGAATCAATGGGATGTCTGGCAGCAGCGAACTTGTACTTTCGCTATGGTCAGACTCCCATTGATTCCTATGGGATCCGCCGCCTCTAGGGCGGCGGATTGAAAACCAGGTACGCTGGGCCGGAAAAGTGCCGAGCGTACCTGCTAGTCATTTGATAACTAGCAAAAGTAGTCAGATTGTGCCGCACTTGTGTGCGGAACATCTGGAGTGACGTAAGAATCGTTCTGTGTCGGACTGAGTCCGGCGGATCGAAGTTTACGTCACAAAATTCTACTTTTGCCGGTCTGTAGCCTTTGATAACTAAGGCGAATCAGCCTCGCCACAAATACGCTGCGGAATTCCAGCGTATTTGAGGTTGACGGCTTGATAACTACCCCCCATACACGCAAACACTCGCAATAGTGCTCGTAACCTGGCCCTTAGAGTCATTTTAACACTGCTGCTAAAATGAAATGCTTTAACCTTGTGAGACAATCTCCGATATCAACTATGATATATTTTGGCAATCAAATAAATAGGGGAATTTCCAAATGTTCAGGAAAACAGTCTAGTGTAAGTGATATTAAGATGAATGTTACATGTGCGTACACTGCACAATTTACCCCTGGAACGCCAGCGTTTAGCGATGCATAGCAAGCCAGTGTGGCAGGGAAGGGGTTAAGCTGTACAGAGGGAAATACTTTTACTCACAGAAGATTTACAGACGCAGACAAATTTATAGTTAGATGTTATAGCATGTCTATAATCTACAAGACAACATATCGTTGTGCCAAATCCTCTCTGCGAGGTGCCCTCTCTGAATGTGTCACGTGAAATGCAGAACATCTGGATTCCAAGGTGCAACAGCTGAAGTTTAATGGCTCTCCTGTAAAATATAAAAAAAAAAAGAAAAATTAATGGTGCCAGGCTGTGAATATACAATTTATAGTAAGAAATGAAAGGGTCTGCTTCAGAACTTCAGTTATATGTGCCACAATATTTTGTATTGTATTAGGATTACAAATGGCACGCTATCGGGCTAATGCGGGCGGGTTATCGCATGTTTTATAAGTTGAATGTAAAAAGTAAGCACCCCAGTGAAATCCGATGTGCGCTAACTTCAAGATTTTGGATATTGCGACCACTTTAACTTCTTTTCCCCATAGACTTTAATGGAGCACAATTAAAAATAAATTATGCTTACCTAATAAATTTCTTTCTTTCCAGAGTCCACGACGTCATCAATTACTAGTGGGAATATCACTCCTGGCCAGCAGAAGAAGGCAAAGCTGTTAAGTATCACTCCCCTACCCATAATCACCAGTCAGTCGACCGAAGGGAAATGGAAAGAGGAATAACACAAAGGTGTAGAGGTGCCTGAGATTTAGTCACAAATAACCGTCTTAAATTTAAGGGTGGGAACCAATACCCAAGCTAGAGGACACAGATGACTAGGGAGGGAGAACAAGACAGGCAGACTTAAATAGAAGGCACCACCGCTTGCAGAACCTTTCTCCCAAAAGAGGCCTCAGCCAAGGCAAAAGTATCAAATTTATACAATTTTGAAAAAGTATGCAGAGAGGACGAAGTTGCAGCCTTGCAAATCTGTTCCACAGAAGCTTAATTTTTGAAAGCCCAAGAAGAAGAGACAGCCCTCGTGGAATGAGCCGTAACTCTCTCAGGATGCTGCTATCCAGCAGTCTCATAAGCAAAATGAATCATATTTCTCAAAAAAAAGAAAGAAAGAGAAGTAGCAGTAGCCTTCTGACCCTTACGCTTTCCTGAGAAACAAACAAAAAGGGCAGAAGACTGGCGAAAATCCTTAGTCGCCTGTAAATAGAATTTAAAGCACGCACAACATCCAAGTTGTGCAACAGACGCTCTTTATGAGAAGAAGGATTGGGACAGAGAGAAGGAACAACAATTTCCTGATTAATATTTCTAACCGAAACCACCTTAGAAAGAAAACCCAACCTAGTACGCAGGACCACCTTATCCGCATGAAAGATAAGGTAAGGTGAATCATACTGCAAAGCCGAGAGTTCTGAAACTCTCCTCGCAGAAGAAATAGCAACAAGAAACAAAACCTTCCAAGATAACAATTTAATATCTATGGAATGCATTGGCTTAAATGGAGCCTGCCGCAAAACTTTAAGAACAAGGTTAAGACTCCAAGGCCTGAAACACAGGCCTGATTCTGACCAAGGCCTGCCAAAAGTATTGAACATCTGGCACAACTGTTAAACGCTTATGTAATAGAATAGATAAAGCAGAAATCTGACCTTTCAGAGTACTGACTGACAACCCCTTTTCCAGACCTTCCTGGAGAAAAGACAAAATTCTAGGAATCCTAACCCTACTCCAAGAGTAGCCCTTAGATTCACACCAATAAAGGAATTAACACCATACCTTATGGTAATTTTTTTGAGTAACAGGCTTGCGAGCCTGGATCATGGTCTCAATGACCATGGACCGGCAGGAAGACAGCTCACAAGGAGTGAAAGGACACAAACTCCCTACAGAGACCTGTAGAGAAATGAAAGAACAGAGTGACCAACTCTGGCTTTCTATACCTAGGGCAGCAGTATGTTAGGAAACAAAGTAAGCACCACCTTACAACTTCCTAACTGCTTAAAAGCCACCACTACTCTGCAGCAGAGATTGACATGGACTACAGCTAGACCCAAATCCTTGCTTCCAGGGAATAATATCCAAAAAATGAATTAATTTCTTCAGATACCAAACTTCACCTCCTCCATTGACAGAGGCAAAGAGAACGACTGGGGATTATGGGAAGGGGAATGATAGTTAACAGCTTTGCTACTAGTAATTGATGACATTGTGAACTCACCATATCTTAGGAAAGAAACACTTATCACTTGTGCTCTAACCCGACACGCATTAGACCAAATCCAAAAGGTAGTTATGCATATTTTACATTCCAATGCTCTACACATACAAGTATTTTTAAACAAAACAAAAAAAATAAAATATATATATATATATGAATATATACAGGGATAGACATATATAGAAATATCTGTTTAGAAATACAAAGAACAACATAATTTATGTAAGAACTTACCTGATAAATTCATTTCTTTCATATTAGCAAGAGTCCATGAGCTAGTGACGTATGGGATATACATTCCTACCAGGAGGGGCAAAGTTTCCCAAACCTCAAAATGCCTATAAATACACCCCTCACCACACCCACAATTCAGTTTAACGAATAGCCAAGAAGTGGGGTGATAAAAAAGTGCGAAAGCATATAAAATAAGGAATTGGAATAATTGTGCTTTATACAAAAATCATAACCACCACAAAAAAAGGGCGGGCCTCATGGACTCTTGCTAATATGAAAGAAATGAATTTATCAGGTAAGTTCTTACATAAATTATGTTTTCTTTCATGTAATTAGCAAGAGTCCATGAGCTAGTGACGTATGGGATAATGATTACCCAAGATGTGGATCTTTCCACACAAAAGTCACTAGAGAGGGAGGGATAAAATAAAGACAGCCAATTCCTGCTGAAAATAATCCACACCCAAAATAAAGTTTAATGAAAAACATAAGCAGAAGATTCAGACTGAAACCGCTGCCTGAAGTACTTTTCTACCAAAAACTGCTTCAGAAGAAGAAAATACATCAAAATGGTAGAATTTAGTAAAAGTATGCAAAGAGGACCAAGTTGCTGCTTTGCAAATCTGATCAACCGAAGCTTCATTCCTAAACGCCCAGGAAGTAGAAACTGACCTGGTAGAATGAGCTGTAATCCTCTGAGGCGGAGTTTTACCCGACTCAACATAGGCAAGATGAATTAAAGATTTCAACCAAGATGCCAAAGAAATGGCAGAAGCTTTCTGGCCTTTTCTAGAACCGGAAAAGATAACAAATAGACTAGAAGTCTTTTCGGAAAGACTTAGTAGCTTCAACATAATATTTCAAAGCTCTAACAACATCCAAAGAATGCAATGATTTCTCCTTAGAATTCTTAGGATTAGGACATAATGAAGGAACCACAATTTCTCTACTAATGTTGTTGGAATTCACAACTTTAGGTAAAAATTCAAAAGAAGTTCGCAACACCGCCTTATCCTGATGAAAAATCAGAAAAGGAGACTCACAAGAAAGAGCAGATAATTCAGAAACTCTTCTGGCAGAAGAGATGGCCAAAAGGAACAAAACTTTCCAAGAAAGTAATTTAATGTCCAATAAATGCATAGGTTCAAAGGGAGGAGCTTGAAGAGCTCCCAGAACCAAATTCAAACTCCAAGGAGGAGAAATTGACTTAATGACAGGTTTTATACGAACCAAAGCTTGTACAAAACAAAGAATATCAGGAAGAATAGCAATCTTTCTGTGAAAAAGAACAGAAAGAGCAGAGATTTGTCCTTTCAAGGAACTTGCAGACAAACCCTTATCTAAACCATCCTGAAGAAACTGTAAAATTCTCGGTATTCTAAAAGAATGCCAAGAAAAATGATGAGAAAGACACCAAGAAATATAAGTCTTCCAGACTCTATAATATATCTCTCTAGATACAGATTTACGAGCCTGTAACATAGTATTAATCACAGAGTCAGAGAAACCTCTTTGACCAAGAATCAAGCGTTCAATCTCCATACCTTTAAATTTAAGGATTTCAGATCCTGATGGAAAAAAGGACCTTGTGACAGAAGGTCTGGTCTTAACGGAAGAGTCCACGGTTGGCAAGAGGCCATCCGGACAAGATCCGCATACCAAAACCTGTGAGGCCATGCCGGAGCTACCAGCAGAACAAACGAGCATCCCTTCAGAATCTTGGAGATTACTCTTGGAAGAAGAACTAGAGGCGGAAAGATATAGGCAGGATGATACTTCCAAGGAAGTGATAATGCATCCACTGCCTCCGCCTGCGGATCCCGGGATCTGGACAGATATCTGGGAAGTTTCTTGTTTAGATGAGACGCCATCAGATCTATTTCTGGAAGTTCCCACATTTGAACAATCTGAAGAAATACCTCTGGGTGAAGAGACCATTCGCCCGGATGCAACGTTTGGCGACTGAGATAATCCGCTTCCCAATTGTCTACACCTGGGATATGAACCGCAGAGATTATACAGGAGCTGGATTCCGCCCAAACCAAAATTCGAGATACTTCTTTCATAGCCAGAGGACTGTGAGTCCCTCCTTGATGATTGTTGTATGCCACAGTTGTGACATTGTCTGTCTGAAAACAAATGAACGATTCTCTCTTCAGAAGAGGCCAAAACTGAAGAGCTCTGAAAATTGCACGGAGTTCCAAAATATTGATCGGTAATCTCACCTCCTGAGATTCCCAAACTCCTTGTGCCGTCAGAGATCCCCACACAGCTCCCCAACCTGTGAGACTTGCATCTGTTGAAATTACAGTCCAGGTCGGAAGCACAAAAGAAGCCCCCTGAATTAAACGATGGTGATCTGTCCACCACGTTAGAGAGTGTCGAACAATCGGTTTTAAAGATATTAATTGAGATATCTTTGTGTAATCCTTGCACCATTGATTCAGCATACAGAGCTGAAGAGGTCGCATGTGAAAACGAGCAAAGGGGATCGCGTCCGATGCAGCAGTCATAAGACCTAGAATTTCCATGCATAAGGCTACCGAAGGGAATGATTGTGACTGAAGGTTTCGACAAGCTGAAATCAATTTTAGACGTCTCTTGTCTGTTAAAGACAGAGTCATGGACACTGAATCTATCTGGAAACCCAGAAAGGTTACCCTTGTCTGAGGAATCAATGAACTTTTTGGTAAATTGATCCTCCAACCATGATCTTGAAGAAACAACACAAGTCGATTCGTATGAGATTCTGCTAAATGTAAAGACTGAGCAAGTACCAAGATATCGTCCAAATAAGGAAATACCACAATACCCTGTTCTCTGATTACAGACAGAAGGGCACCGAGAACCTTTGTAAAAATTCTTGGAGCTGTAGCTAGGCCAAACGGCAGAGCCACAAACTGGTAATGCTTGTCCAGAAAAGAGAATCTCAGGAACTGATAATGATCTGGATGAATCGGAATATGCAGATATGCATCCTGTAAATCTATTGTGGACATATAATGCCCTTGCTGAACAAAAGGCAAGATAGTCCTTACAGTTACCATCTTGAATGTTGGTATCCTTACATAACGATTCAATATTTTTAGATCCAGAACTGGTCTGAAGGAATTCTTCTTCTTTGGTACAATGAAGAGATTTGAATAAAACCCCATCCCCTGTTCCGGAACTGGAACTGGCATAATTACTCCAGCCAACTCTAGATCTGAAACACAATTCAGAAATGCTTGAGCTTTCACTGGATTTACTGGGACACGGGAAAGAAAAAATCTCTTTGCAGGAGGTCTCATCTTGAAACCAATTCTGTACCCTTCTGAAACAATGTTCTGAATCCAAAGATTGTGAACAGAATTGATCCAAATTTCTTTGAAAAAACGTAACCTGCCCCCTACCAGCTGAGCTGGAATGAGGGCCGCACCTTCATGAGGACTTAGAAGCAGGCTTTGCCTTTCTAGCAGGCTTGGATTTATTCCAGACTGGAGATGGTTTCCAAACTGAAACTGCTCCTGAGGATGAAGGATTAGGCTTTTGTTCTTTGTTGAAACGAAAGGAACGAAAACGATTATTAGCCCTGTTTTTACCTTTAGATTTTTTATCCTGTGGTAAAAAAGTTCCTTTCCCACCAGTAACAGTTGAGATAATAGAATCCAACTGAGAACCAAATAATTTGTTACCCTGGAAAGAAATGGAAAGTAGAGTTGATTTAGAAGCCATATCAGCATTCCAAGTCTTAAGCCATAAAGCTCTTCTAGCTAAAATAGCTAGAGACATAAACCTGACATCAACTCTGATAATATCAAAAATGGCATCACAGATAAAATTATTAGCATGCTGAAGAAGAATAATAATATCATGAGAATCATGATCTGTTACTTGTTGCGCTAAAGTTTCCAACCAAAAAGTTGAAGCTGCAGCAACATCAGCCAAAGATATAGCAGGTCTAAGAAGATTACCTGAACACAGATAAGCTTTTCTTAGAAAGGATTCAATTTTCCTATCTAAAGGATCCTTAAACGAAGTACCATCTGACGTAGAAATAGTAGTACGTTTAGCAAGGGTAGAAATAGCCCCATCAACTTTAGGGATTTTGTCCCAAAATTCTAATCTGTCAGACGGCACAGGATATAATTGCTTAAAACGTTTAGAAGGAGTAAATGAATTACCCAATTTATCCCATTCTTTGGAAATTACTGCAGAAATAGCATTAGGAACAGGAAAAACTTCTGGAATAACCACAGGAGATTTAAATACCTTATCCAAACGTTTAGAATTAGTATCAAGAGGACCAGAATCCTCTATTTCTAAAGCAATTAGTACTTCTTTAAGTAAAGAACGAATAAATTCCATTTTAAATAAATATGAAGATTTATCAGCATCAATCTCTGAGACAGAATCCTCTGAACCAGAAGAGTCATTAGAATCAGAATGATGATGTTCATTTAAAAATTCATCTGTAGGGAGAGAAGTTTTAAAAGATTTTTTACGTTTACTAGAAGGAGAAATAACAGACATAGCCTTCTTTATGGATTCAGAAACAAAATCTCTTATGTTATCAGGAACATTCTGCACCTTAGATGTTGAAGGAACTGCAACAGACAATGGTACTTTACTAAAGGAAATATTATCTGCATTAACAAGTTTGTCATGACAATTAATACAAACAACAGCCGGAGGAATAGCTACCAAAAGTTTACAGCAGATACACTTAGCTTTGGTAGATCCAGCACTAGACAGCGATTTTCCTGTAGTATCTTCTGACTCAGATGCAACGTGAGACATCTTGCAATATGTAAGAGAAAAAACAACATATAAAGCAAAATTGATCAAATTCCTTAAATGACAGTTTCAGGAATGGGAAAAAATGCCAAAGAACAAGCTTCTAGCAACCAGAAGCAATGAAAAATGAGACTGAAATAATGTGGAGACAAAAGCGACGCCCATATTTTTTAGCGCCAAATAAGACGCCCACATTATTTGGCGCCTAAATGCTTTTGGCGCCAAAAATGACGCCACATCCGGAACGCCGACACTTTTGGCGCAAAATAACGTCAAAAAATGACGCAACTTCCGGCGACACGTATGACGCCGGAAACGGAAAAGATTTTTTGCGCCAAAAAAGTCCGCGCCAAGAATGACGCAATAAAATGAAGCATTTTCAGCCCCCGCGAGCCTAACAGCCCACAGGGAAAAAGAGTCAAATTTTTGAAGGTAAGAATAAATGATTAATTCAAATGCATTATCCCAAATATGAAACTGACTGTCTGAAAAATAAGGAATGTTGAACATTCTGAGTCAAGGCAAATAAAGTTTGAATACATATATTTAGAACTTTATAAACAAAGTGCCCAACCATAGCTTAGAGTGTCACAGAAAATAAGATTTACTTACCCCAGGACACTCATCTACATGTTTGTAGAAAGCCAAACCAGTACTGAAACGAGAATCAGCAGAGGTAATGGTATATATAAGAGTATATCGTCGATCTGAAAAGGGAGGTAAGAGATGAATCTCTACGACCGATAACAGAGAACCTATGAAATAGACCCCGTAGAAGGAGATCACTGCATTCAAATAGGCAATACTCTCCTCACATCCCTCTGACATTCACTGCACGCTGAGAGGAAAACCGGGCTCCAACTTGCTGCGGAGCGCATATCAACGTAGAATCTAGCACAAACTTACTTCACCACCTCCATCAGAGGCAAAGTTTGTAAAACTGAATTGTGGGTGTGGTGAGGGGTGTATTTATAGGCATTTTGAGGTTTGGGAAACTTTGCCCCTCCTGGTAGGAATGTATATCCCATACGTCACTAGCTCATGGACTCTTGCTAATTACATGAAAGAAATATTAAATTTATTAAAAATGTTTTTTTCAAGTCCAAAAAAACTTTCATGTTTCAATTAGGGCATGTCATTTTAAACAACTTTCCCATTTACTTTTATCACCAATTTTGCATTGTTCTCTTGGTATTCTTCGTTGAAAGCTAAACCTAGGAGGTTTATATGCTAATTTCTTAAACCTTGAAGGCCGCCTCTAATCTAAATGCATTTTGATAGTTTTTCACCACTAGAGGGCATTGGTTCACTTGTTTCATATAGATAACATTGAGCTCATGCACGTGAATTTACCATGGAGTCAGCTCTGATTAGCTAAAATGCAAGTCTGTCAAAAGAACTGAAATAAGGGGGCAGTCTTCAGAGGCTTAGATACAAGGTAATTACAGAGGTAAAATGTGTATAATTATAACTGTGTTGGTTATGCAAAACTGGGGAATTGGTAATTAAGGGATTATCTATCTTTTAAAACAACAAAAATTCTGGTGTTGACTGTCCCTTTAAATGTATTTCAGTAGAAAGGGCTCCAAAGTGTATATATGTGTTTATATGCGTATATATATATATATATATATATATATATATATATATATATATATATATATATATATGAATGCATATACATATACACACCTATAAATACAATGTATATATATATATATATATATATATATATATATATATGCTGCAAAGAACAGATGCACTCGCTGGGATTTTGATAGTTACCCTTTATTTGTAAGTTTCGGGTTGTTACCCCCTTCGTCAACCATTAAAAATAACAACAACCACTTACTTACCACCACCGTGACTTTTAAACTACCTCAAGTGCTACGGAACCGAGCCGCGACCAGAAGCGCCACTCCCACCGGCTGACGTCATCAGACAGCGACCCAGCATCTGTACTCCTATCTCCCCTGTTCCTACTAACAACATAACATGTAAAACAACTTAAATGTGACACTCAAAACTGTCTTTAAATTTGACTCCACTAGCAATAATGCTAGCATAAAACATGTTCAAGATTGGTACACACTGAGATGGAAGCTGATATCACGAAGAAGCGCAACAACACACACAACAATCTGACCCGTGCTGAGACGATGGCAATAAAGGCATTATCTGCACAAGCATCTAATAGGATCTGCCAGGCGGACAGAGGGGGTGCGATAGTTTTTCAGAACTATGAGGATTACAAATTGGAAATTATAAAACAACTTAATGATACAAGCACCTATTCACGCCTGATGGCTGACCCTGCAAAGATTTCAAGAGACAGATTGATGCATACCTTCAAGGGTGCCTATGAAGGAGGGTATCTTGATAAGCAGACATGGGAGTATTTGAAGACCTTCCCTAGAACTCCTGTATTCTATACCTTACCGAAGGTGCACAAAAGTCTAGACTCCCTGCCTGGCAGGCCTATAGTGTCTGCTATAGGATCATTGTTACAGCCTACTGCCACCTATCTTGATGGCATATTACAACCACTTGTTAGAAATATGGAATAGTTTCTTCTTGACTCTCCATCACTACTCAACATGATAGAGGGACTAAGTAAGGAAGCCGCAGAAAACACGGTCACACAGTAAGAGAAACATTATTGGAGAAAGGAACTTTATATCATACCTGATTCAGCAACAGATAATGCATTAAACGGCCTAATACATACACAATCAAGAATTAAACCGTTTACATTTTATATCGATTAAATATTCACCAATGCTGCAACTATTGGTCATTTCTGACTTTCGGCTAGATTACCAGTTTTGCGTTAGAGGCTATGCGGTGCTAACGAGCAGTTTTTTCTCACCGCTCACTTACCTGCAGCGCAGGTTTTTACAAACCCGGTGTTAAAAGGCAAGAAGTGAGCGTTGAGCAAAATTACCGAACTCCAATACCAGCGCTGCTTAAGTCAGTGGTGAGCTGGTTGTACGTTCTCGTGCACGATTTCCCCATAGAAATCAACGGGGAGAGCCGGCTGAGAAAAAGTCTAACACCTGCAAAAAAGCAGCGTAAAACTCAGTAACGCAGCCCCATTGATTCCTTAGGGGAAATAAAAGTTATGTTTACACCTAACACACTAACATGAACCCCGAGTCTAAACACCCCTAATCTTACACTTATTAACCCCTAATCTGCCGCCCCCGACACCTGCATTATATTTATTAACTCCTAATCTGCCGCTCCGGACACCGCCGCCACCTACATTATACTTATGAACCCCTAATCTGCTGCCTCCAACATCGCTGACACCTACATTATATTTATTAACCCCTAATCTGCCGCCCCAATGTCACCGCCACTATAATAAACATATTAACCCCTAAACCGCCGCACTCCTGCCTCGCAAACATTAGTTAAATATTATTTACCCCTAATCTGCCGTCCCTAACATCGCCACCACCTACCTACGTTTATTAACCCCTAATTTGCCGCCCCCAACATCGCCGCCAATATACTAAATGTATTAACCCCTAAACCTAAGTCTAAACTTAACACCCCCTAACTTAAATATAATTACAATAAATCTAAATAAAATTACTATAATTAACTAAATTATTCCTATTTAAAACTACAGTTGTGCTCATAAGTTTACATACCCTGTCAGAATTTATGATTTCTTGGCCATTTTTCAGAGAATATGAATGATAACACAAAAACTTTTCTTTAACTCATGGTTAGCATTTGGCTGAAGCCATTTATTATCAGTCAACAGCAGGGCCACCACTAGGAATTTCGGGGCCCCTGACTCATCCATTGATCAGGGCCCCCCCCTCCTTTGACATGTGCAATTTTTGACCAAGTGACAAACGTATATGCACTTTATTCTTAATTGTCTATTTAAACTTGGAAATGTTGTAAAGGTAGTAACATACACACACACAGACACACACACTCATACACTGAAACACACAAACAAACTCACACATAAGGATTCCCATATAGACACTCTAGCAGACACGCAAAGAAACACACTCAGACACAGACACCCAAACAGACACTTAGCACTTGTTTACATTGACCTGACAAGTAATAAGGTATACTATAGTTTTGTAAATAAAAAAAAGGAGATTTAGAAAACAAAATATGGAGTTCTGATGATCTTTTTGTAAAGGAAGATGACACCTAAATTATGACAACAGCATGCAGTGGCTGAAAGGAAGGGCCCTGAACTGCCTAAACAATAATTTAAAGGTTAAATGGTGGATTGGTTACTTCCGGAAAGGTCTTGTTAGTCTCAAAGTCTGTAGAAAGATGTGAATAATTAGTAGTAAGGTCAAAATGTCCTAAAAAGGAACAGACAATGGCCACACACACACAAACTCAAACTTGCACATACACCCAAGGAAACACCAACAGAGACAGCCTCAGAAAACACACAAAGACATACACCCACACACAGAGACACCCACAGAACACACAGAAAGACATACACACACAGAGAGACAACCACATAAAAAACACAGAAAGACATACATACACACACTCTCACTGAGACATCCACAGAAAACACACAAAGACATACACACACCCTCACAGAGACACCCACATAAAACACACACCCTCACAGAGACATCCACAGAAAACACAGACATACATACATACATACCCACACACACCCTCACAGAGACATCCACAGAAAACACAGACATACACACCCACCCTCACAGAGGCATCCAGAGAAAATACACAAAGAAAAACATACACACACCCTCACAGAGACACCCACAGAAAAAGCTCAAAGACATACACCCCCACCCCCCCCCACAGAGAGACCCACAGATAAAAAATACATACACACTCATAGAGACACAAACCAAAGCACGAAGACATAAACACAGACACCCACAGAAACACTCACAGGAGGAAACATTTATGCACCTTGCATCACTTAAATCAACAGTGTGTGACATGCATGATAAAAATTTTTTTAGAAATTAAGAGGTCACTTTTTAAAGAATCATATTTGTAAATGTGCAAACAAAAATAATTCTGTGAATTCAAAATTGTACATTAATGAGCTGGGTAGATGGATAGATGAAGAAAAGTACCTTTAAAAGGTTGACATATGTTTGTTTGTTTGTTTTGTCCCCATTTTCCCCAACCAAGAGCACCACTTCAAATATAGTGTACAAATTTTCCCAGCTGTCAGCTTTACTTATGGATTTTGAAAATGCTGTACTCTATATGGTCTTGGTAGGACCATAAGCTGTGGTACTCATACCATTAGATCTGGTTAAATGCAGGATTTAGGCTTGTTGGTATGTATTTCAAAATTAAGTCATCTGTAGTGTAAACTGAACAGTTTTAAGTTAACCTGTCTCATTTCAAACACTGAGCAATCTTAGTCTAAGAGTATAACATTTTATGCAGATGTAAAAATCTTAGATAAAATGCCTCCTTTCATCTGGAAAGTCCTTGCATAAAGGGGCAGTAAACTGGAATGTAATATATATATATATATATATATATATATATATATATATATATATATATATATATAATGCATATCTGCCAAAAGGGCATCTACCATTTGTGTATTGAGGAGGAAACATTTCTGCATGGTTTTAAATATAGAATTTCTACAGCATTGTCAAATAATCATAAATACACTGCTGCTAAAAAAAATGTGTTTTTATGGACCCCTAGCCCCACCAAACAACTACTACCACACTGAAGTTACAATCCAAAATTGCACAAAGAAATAAAAAACATTTGCTAAGTAAGTCCTACCTCCTCTGCAAATAAAAGTGATCTGCCGTCTGACTCAGGCACACACTGTACAAAGTGCCAAGTCTGTCTCACATTGCGCATAGTGGTTTAGTGCACACTAAGAAATCCTCTCAAATGCTAATACTTTACTCCTTGTAATAACATTTCCCATGCTCAATTAGCACTCTGCTGTAGTACCCACTGGTGGCTGCCAAAATTAAAAAAAAAAAAAAAAATGTTTTTTTTTTTTTTTTTTAGTTTTTGGGTCATGGGGCCCCCCTGGCTCATTGGGCCCCTGACAGTAGTCACCCCTGTCACCCCCTGATGGCGGCCCTGGTCAACAGTGTTTGAATCATAATGACAACAGAAACTACCCAAATGACCCTGATCAAAAGTTTACCTACCCTGGTGATTTTGGCCTGATAACATTCACACAAGTTGACATAAAGGGGTTTGAATGGCTATTAAAGGAAACCATCCTCACATGTGATCTGTTTGCTTGTAATTTTTGTGTGTGTATAAAAGGTCAATGAGTTTCTGGACTCCTGACAGACCCTTGCATCTTTCATCCAGTGCTGCACTGAGGTTTCTGGATTCTGAGTCATGGGGAAAGCAAAAGAATTGTCAAAGGATCTGCGGGAAAAGGTAGTTGAGCTGTATAAAACAGGAAAGAGATATAAAAATATATCCAAGGAATTGAGAAAGCAAAACAGCAGTGTTCAAACTCTAATCAAGAAGTGGAAAATGAGGTGTTCTGTTGAAACCAAACCACAGTCAGGTAGACCAACTAAAATTTCAGCCACAACTGCCAGGAAAATTGTTCTGGATGAAAAGACAAACCCACAAATAACTTCAGGTGAAATACAGGACATGTGGGGTGGCTGTTTCAAGATGCACAATAAGGAGGCACTTGAGGAAAGATGGGCTGCATGGTTGAGTTGCCAGAAGAAAGCCATTACTACGCAAATGCCACAAAGTATCCCGCTTACAATACGCCAAACAGCACAGAGACAAGCCTCAAACCTTCTGACACAAAGTCATTTGGAGTGATGAGAGCAAAATTTAGCTTTTTGGTCACAACCATAAACGCTACATTTAGAGAGGAGTCCACAAGGCCTATAATGAAAGGTACACCATTCCTACTGTGAAACACGGAGGTGGATCGCTGATGTTTTGGGGATGTGTGAGCTACAAAGGCACAGGATATTTGGTTAGAATTGACGGCAAGATGAAGGCAGTATGTTATCAAACAGAACCCCTTATTTTCTACTTCTTGATTAGAGTTTGAACACTGCTGATTTGCATTCTCAATTACTTGCATATCTTTTTATATCCCTTTCCTGTTTTATACAGTTCAACTACCTTTTTTGCCACAGATCCTTTAACAATTCTTTTGCTTTCCCCATGACTCAGAATCCAGAAACGTTAGTGCAGCACTGGATGAAAGATGCAAGGGTCTGTCAGGAGTCCAGAAACTCATTGACCTTATATACACACACACTAATTACAAGCAAACAGATCACAGGTGAGGATGGTTACCTTTAATAACTATTCAAACCCCTTTGTGTTCATGTTATCAGGCCAAAATCACCAGGGTATGTAAACTTTTTATCAGGGTCATTTGGGTAGTTTCTATTGTCATTATGATTTAAAAAGAGTAAGCACAGTTGATTGATAATAAATGGCTTCAGCCAAACACTAACCATGAGTGATTGTGTTATCATTCATATTCTCTGAAAAATGGCCAAGAAATCATAAATTCTGCCAGGGTATGTAAACTTATGAGCACAACTGTAAATACTTACCTATAAAATAAACCCTAAGATAGCTACAATATAACTAATAGTTACATTGTATCTAGCTTAGGGTGTATTTTTATTTTACAGGCAAGTTTGTATTTATTTTAACTAGGTAGAATAGTTATTAAATAGTTATTAACTATTTAATAACTACAAAGCTAAACTAAATACAAAAGTACCTGTAAAATAAAACCTAACCTAAGTTACAATAACACCTAACACTACACTATAATTAAATAAATTAACTAAATTAACAACAATTAAATAAATTAAATTAAATTAGCTAAAGTACAAAAAAACAACAACACTAAATTACAGAAAATAATAAACAAATTACAAGCTATTTAAACTAATTACACCTAATCTAATAGCCCTATCAAAATAAAAAAAGCCCCCCCAAAATAAAAAAAACCCTAGCCTAAACTAAACTATCAATAGCCCTTAAAAGGGCCTTTTGCGGGGCATTGCCCCAAAGTAATCAGCTCTTTTATCTGTAAAAAAAAATACAAACAACCCCCCAACAGTAAAACCCACCACCCACACAACCAACCCCCCAAATAAAATACTATCTAAAAAACCCTAAGCTCCCCATTGCCCTGAAAAGGGCATTTGGATGGGCATTGCCCTTAAAAGGGCAGTTAGCTCTTTTGCGGCCCAAACCCTAATCTAAAAAATAAAACCCACCCAATACACCCTTAAAAAAACCTAACACTAACCCCCTGAAGATTGACTTACAGTTCTGAAGACCGGGCATCCATCCTCATGGAAGCGGCAGAAGTCTTCATCCAACCGGGCCGAAGTCCTCAACGAAGCCGGGAGAAAACTTCATCCAAGCCGGGCGAAGTGGTCCTCCAGACGGGCAGAAGTCTTCATCCAGACGGCATCTTCTATCTTCATCCATCCGACGCAGAGCGGGTCCATCTTCAAGACATCCGACGTGGAGCATCCTCTTCAAACGAAGTCTTCTTACTGAATAACTGTTCCTTTAAGTGACATCATCCAAGATGGCGTCCCTTAGATTCTGATTGGCTGATAGATTCTTAGATTCCGATTGAATGATCCCTTAGATTCCGATTGACTGATTGGAACAGCGAACTGAATGCAAGCTCAACCCTATTGGCTGATTGGATCAGCCAATAGGATTGAACTTCAATCCTATTGGCTGATTGCATCAGCCAATAGTATTTTTTCTACCTTAAATCCGATTGGCTGATAGAATTCTATCAGCCAATCGGAATCTAAGGGACGCCATCTTGGATGACGTCACTTAAAGGAACCGTCATTCAGTAAGAAGACTTCGTTTGAAGAGGATGCTCCACGTCGGATGTCTTGAAGATGGACCCGCTCCGCGTCGGATGGATGAAGATAGAAGATGCCGTCTGGATAAAGACTTCTGCCCTTCTGGAGGACCACTTTGCCCGGCTTGGATGAAGACTTCTCCCGGCTTCGTTGAGGACTTCGGCCCGGTTGGATGAAGACTTCTGCCGCTTCCTTGAGGATGGATGTCCTGTCTTCAGAACAGTAAGTCGATCTTCAGGGGGTTAGTGTTAGGTTTTTTAAGGGTGTATTGGGTGGGTTTTATTTTTTAGATTAGGGTTTGGGCAATGCCCATCCAAATACCCTTTTCAGGGCAATGTGGAGCTTAGGTTTTTTTAGATAGTATTTTATTTGGGGGGGTTGGTTGTGTGGGTGGTGGGTTTTACTGTTGGGGGGTTGTTTGTATTTTTTTTTTTACAGGTAAAAGAGTTGATTACTTTGGGGCAATGCCCCGCAAAAGGCCCTTTTAAGGGCTATTAATAGTTTAGTTTAGGCTAGGGTTTTTTTTTATTTTGGGGGGGCTTTTTTTTATTTTGATATGGCTATTAGATTAGGTGTAATTAGTTTAAATATCTTGTAATTTGTTTATTATTTTCTGTAATTTAGTGTTTGTTTGTTTTTGTACTTTAGCTAATTTAATTTAATATATTTAATTATTTTTAATTTAGTTAATTTATTTAATTGTAGGGTTAGGTTAGGTGTTATTGTAACTTAGGTTAGGTTGTATTTTACAGGTACTTATTTTAGCTAGGTAGTTATTAAATAGTTAATAACTATTTAATAACTATTCTACCTAGTTAAAATAAATACAAACTTGCCTGTTAAATAAAAATAAACCCTAAGCTAACTACAGTGTAACTATTAGTTATATTGTAGCTAGCTTAGGGTTTATTTTATAGGTAAGTATTTAGTTTTAAATAGGAATTATTTAGGTAATAATATTAATATTTATTTAGATTTATTGTAATTATATTTAAGTTAGGGGGTGTTAGGGTTAGACAGGTTAAGGGGTTAATACATTTAATATAGTGGCGGCGATATTGGGGGCGGCAGATTAGGGGTTAATAAATGTAGGTAGGTGGCGGCGATGTTAGGGACGGCAGATTAGGGGTTAATATTATTTAACTAGTGTTTGCGAGGCGGAAGTGCGGCGGTTTAGGAGTTAATTTTTTATTATAGTTGCGGCGATGTCCAGAGTGGCAGATTAGGGGTTAAAATGTTATTTTAGTGTTTGCAATGCGGGAGGGCCTCGGTTTAGGGGTTAATAGGTAGTTTATGGGTGTTAGTGTACTTTTTAGTACTTTAGTTATGAGTTTTATGCTACGGCGTTGTACCATAAAACTCTTAACTACTGACTTTTAAATGTGTTAGGGTTCTTGGAGGTAGAGGGTGTACCGCTCACTTTTTGGCCTCCCAGGACAGACTCGTAATATCAGCGCTATGGAAGTCCCATAGAAAAAAGACTTTACGAAGTTTACGTAAGTCGTTTTGCGGTAAGGCCAAAGAAGTGTGCGGTGCCCCTAAACTTGCAAGACTCGTAATAGCAGCGGTAGTGAAAAAGCAGCGTTAGGACCTGTTAACGCTGCTTTTTCAGCCTAACGCACAACTCGTAATCTAGCCGTTTGTTTGTTACACCAATTCAGTATATCTGAGAGACATTATCATTGAACTTTTTAATATATGTTTTTGATAAATACATTTAATTATTTTTTAGCCGATAACTTATCAGACTGTCTTTATTTTTCTGTTTATTTGTAATAAATATCTATTTATATGTATATACAATTGTCTAGTCGCAGTATTTTAGAAGTTAATCACTGACATTTCTAGCATCTATTTATTGAGTTATTTATTGCTACTATATTTTCTATATATTGTATATATATATATATATATATATATGCTTTTAAGGTACATATGCTTTTAAGGTATTATTTCTTAAGGTATTCATTTCTACTGAGACCAGACTGCCGTAGGCGTCCCCTTCTTTTTCTACTTATCACATTTTTTTCCATTTTTTTATTAATGTGAGGATAGATCTATGCAATCTCAATAGTATATATAACATCACGAAATAACAAATATAACGGTACAAAGTACAAACCAACTTCAAACATAAGGTAGTGTAAGCATGAGATCCTGTATCTCTGAGTTTGGGGAAAAATGAATTATGTGCGTGCCTGGGGGAACTCAACACAACCAAAACAAAGTTAGAAGGCACAGGAGGTCTGAATTTATTAGGAAGGGGCTAATCTATTTATAGCCTTAATTTGTCTGCATCCCGTGACTATATAGTTCGGCAACAGATATCCATATCTCCTCTTTCTGTAATCTGATAGTGTTTTTTCAATAACGGTAATGAGGAGAAAGGTAAGACTTTCTAATGTCCCACTATATAGAGGATTAAAAAAGTCTCAGAATACCAAGAAGTCATTAAGGCAGGCAACAGGGATAGTTCAACTACGCTCTGTCATTTCCACCTGCATACTGGACTTTCAGCCGATACCCGCTTTATGCGTGGGTGAGAAGAAGGATATTTCTGTCATCATGATAGGAGATTGTGGTACATACTTGCTTGTACTCATTTTGATGGTGTCATATCGCCTGTCGGAAAGTTCCTTTTGGACCTGGTGTTGCTGCAGGGCTAGTGTCAGAGTGATTTTTCCAAGCAGGGGCCATTGCTGTATCTTAGGAAGAAAGCCAGTTACTGCTTGTGTGTCCCCTGGGGAAGCAATCTCCTCCGATCTGCCCGAAAGCGCCTCCACTTTCTCTACGCCAGAAAATGTGGCACCCGCTCGAGTGACAGAAGGCTCTCCCTCACCAATCCGGGCTCCCATAGTCATAGATTCCTCTTTCTGGATGTGGAGCTCCTATAGTCTGTCTGACTGTGAGGGTGAGGAGTCATAATGCTGGTGCCTTTAGTTCCGGTAATATTTGATTTAGCCACGATCTGTGCGACCTGAGGCAGTCTCTCCGCCCCGCTTGCCTTAATATGTAGTGTGGATTCAGCAGGGCATGGAGTTTTATGTCCGTGTTCTATCTCTATAATCCGGGTCACTAGATCTGGTATACCACCACCGGACTGCTATGAGTGATCATAGGAGGTCCTAGGTGCGCCCGTAATCTGGAAATATCCACAAAAGTCTGCTTTCATATCGTAGTGATGAGGGGCAAAAGATGGCAAATGCCGGGGCCCCAGTAAATCACCACTCATATGTAGCTTCCCATCTCCTCCGTTATTCCCCTTATATATGGCTTCCCAGATCGAGTCACAGGCTTCATGAAGCATTTCTGTGAAGGCCATCTGGTGGAATTGAAGGAGCTTGCTTATTTCCAGTATAGCTGCTTCTACCTCCGCCATGTCTTAGGCTAGATCAGAACAGGTTTCCAATAGTAAATGTTGAGATGGTTTCACTTTTTTTTCCCTTTAAATAGGATATGGGCAACAACTTTGTGTTGCTTGTAATCCAGAATCAGTAAGATCCTGGGGGGGTATGTATGCGGCAGCCCCGATAGCATAGAGTAACTGAGTCCCAAAGTAGGCCTGCAAGCCATGCGGTCAGCTTCCATGCGATCTAGCTGAGGAGCATAGGAAGATTCATCTATGCGATATCATCTCACTGACTCCACCAGGGTGACTTCAGGACACATTAACCAACATCAAACACAGAAATTATGTTGCTTATGTAGAAATGTATAGTTAAAACCAAGTAAGAATCAGGAGCTCTTCACATACAAGACCTTCCGCAACAGCTGTAGGCTCCGCCCCCTACTTATCACATTTTAACCTGTGGAACTTATTGTGAGAGGCTCCACCAGTAAGGGAGGCTGTTTCTGGTTTCTAGCTAACAGTTCATTCTTTTCCTCTTTATCTATCCAATCCTTCTCAGTCAAATACCTTGTCATATACCCTATACCTTTTAACCCTTATAAAACAAATTATTAATATTTTTATAAAATATTTTTTATCAGAAAGTGTATATATAAGTGTAATACTTTATTTCACTGTATTTATGTTATGCTTGGTGCAACATTTTTTTTAACCCTTACACTAGGGGGTATATTTAACAAATGCCTGGTGGACATGATTCACTGCAGCGAATCATGTCTGCCTGGCAACGCTAAATGCCAACAGCATATGCTGTTGGAATTTAACATTTAACAGTTTTAAGGGGTTAAAGTTGGCGGCTGTGGGGTGTTATAAAAAAATGGCACTGAAATTGGCATTACATTGCGGTCTAAGGGGAAATGGGGTTCCCTGTAAATGTTTATATATATATATGCTTATATACAGATATATTTATGTGTTAATATGTGTATATACACATATAAACACATACAGTAAATATATATGTATATATTCATATACATTTAAACTTTGCTGCCCATCGCTGCGTAACTTACCCCCTTCACTGTGCTCGGTTCTGTGCCGTGTCTATCAGCATGAAAACAAGGCTTCCATTAGAGACTATGGAAGCGCCCTTTCGTGAGCGCAAAGCTTCCATGCAATGCAAATGTGAGGTTGCGTTCACATTGCACTCAACTTCAAATACCAGCGCACATTTGCGTGCGCTTGTATTATGAGTGGAGCGCAAATACCGCGCTCGCGAAAGCACAATTTTGAGCTCCACTCATAATCTAGCCCTAAATTAAAATCATATGCTCTATCTGAATCATGAAAGACACATTTTTAATTGTATGTCCCTTTAAATACTCAATATGTCCCATTCCTATAATAGCTCCTGTTTCTGCACATTTTCTCCCCAGTAACGTCACCTACTGCTCTATATTATTTTACCATCTACTGTACCTTCTATAATGTTGCCTACTGTTACTTATATCTGTAATTTGTTTTTGTAATGTTGCTCTATAAGAAACCTGTGAGGTTTGAGAAGTTTTTTATATGTGAATAAGAGACATGTAACGTTTTGAAAATTGTGTTCAGTTCAAAAAGAGTGAGGTTAGGAAAGTTCCATGCAGGTAGACTGGTGAGACTTGGAAAGCTCTGTACCTGCAAAAAAAGAGATCTGGGAAATTTTGAAAAGTTTATATATGATATGTGAGGAATAAGTAGCTCTATCCAAATAAAGAATAAACTTTTTGAAAGGTTTTAAAAGCTCTCTCTGCAGAAGAGACCTGTGAGGTTTGGAAAGCTCTGTACGTGTAAATGAGAGACCTGTGAGGTTTGAGAAAGCTCTGTACATGTGAAGAAGAGACCTGTGAGGTTTGGAAAGCTCTGTACGTGTAAATGAGAGACCTGTGAGGTTTGAGAAAGCTCTGTACATGTGAAGAAGAGACCTGTGAGGTTTGAGAAAGCTCTGTACATGTGAAGAAGAGACCTGTGAGGTTTGGAACGCTCTGTACATGTGAAGAAGAGACCTGTGAGGTTTGGAAAGCTCTGTACATGTGAAGAAGAGTCCTCTGAGGTTTGGGAAAGCTCTGTACATGTGAAGAAGAGTCCTCTGAGGTTTGGGAAAGCTCTGTACATGTGAAGAAGAGTCCTCTGAGGTTTGGGAAAGCTCTGTACATGTGAAGAAGAGTCCTCTGAGGTTTGGGAAAGCTCTGTACATGTGAAGAAGAGTCCTCTGAGGTTTGGGAAAGCTCTGTACCTGTGAAGAAGAGTCCTCTGAGGTTTGGGAAAGCTCTGTACATGTGAAGAAGAGTCCTCTGAGGTTTGGGAAAGCTCTGTACATGTGAAGAAGAGTCCTCTGAGGTTTGGGAAAGCTCTGTACATGTGAAGAAGAGACCTGTGAGGTTTGGAAAGCTCTGTACATGTGAAGAAGAGACCTGTGAGGTTAGGAAAGCTCTGTACATGTGAAGAAGAGACCTGTGAGATTTTGTGAAGCTCTGTACATGTGAAGAAGAGACCTGTGAGGTTTGGGAAAGCTCTGTACATGTGAAGAAGAGACCTGTGAGGTTTGGGAAAGCTCTGTACATGTGAAGAAGAGACCTGTGATGTTTGGGAAGCTCTGTACATATGAAGAAGAGACCTGTGAGATTTGGAAAGCTCTCTGCCAGGCTAATCCACCTCTCTCGACACTCTGTTTCTGCTGCACCTCTCTGTGAGTCCCTTCACTGGCTCCCCATTCACAACAGAGTTAAATTCAAAATTCTCACCTTGACCTACAAAGCCCTCACCAATGCTGCCCCACCCTACCTGTCCTCACTTATCAACAAATATACTCCTGCCCGCCCCCTAAGATCCAACAATGACCTGCTTCTTGCGTCCTCTACCATCACCTCCTCTCATGCTAGACTACAGGACTTCTCTTGTGCGGCACCAACCCTCTGGAATGCACTTCCTCGTGCTGTCAGACTTGCCCCTAACCTCTCCTCCTTTAAACGTTCTCTAAAGACCTTTCTGTTCAGGGAAGCTTATCACCCGACTTATTAACAAACTAACTTCACTTACCTAACAGTTGCCCTCTATCTCCTCACTAATATCATTCTCACCTTTGCAGTCCCCACCTCCTGTTTCCCATCCTCCTACCCATCTAGATTGTAAGTTCCCACAGGAATAGGGCCCTCAATTCCCCCTGTATTTTGTCTGTAAAATGTTGTCTTTTATCGTATTGTTTATCCATTGTACTGTTATCCTTGTACCCATGGGCAGCGCTGCGGAATCTGTTGGCGCTTTATAAATAAAGAATAATAATAATAATACATGTGAAGAAGAGACCTGTGAGGTTTGGAAAGCTTTATAAATATATATACAAGGCTCTCCACTAATATTGGCACCCTTGGTATATATGAGCAAAGAAGGCTGTGAAAATTGTCTTTATTGTTTAACCTTTTATCTTTTGTTCAAAAACTACACAGAAATACTGTGCTCTCCCCAGAGTAAGGAGAAAGCTATATAATGTGTTTGTGTTGTAATCTGTATGTGTGTGTCATGTAGCCCTGTGATGATATATATATAAGCTGTGGTTATTATTGTCGAGCAATAATATATTTTCCGTGTGAGTGCATACTTCTGAAATTGTGAGCTTTTCAGTTCATGTTAGCCCAAAATACAGATTTTTGCAACATTTTCACGCACATAAATATTGGTATTTTTTTTAACTGCTGCATTAAAGTTGTACAATGCTTACTAAATACATCAACAAACATACACCTAGATTACGAGTTTTGCATTCGTGTTTTAACACTAGAAAAATTGTAATTTCAGCGTTAAAACAGCAACCCAGCCGTTACGAGTCTTGTTGGTATAACTGTACTGCAAGTCTTTTAGCCTGTAACGCAACGTCAGTCCCACACTCAAAAAAATGACGTTTTTTCATGGGATTCCCATAGCGCTGCCATTACAAGTTTTGCAGTGAGGCTAAAAACCTTCCAGCCTATTGGCTGATTCGAATCAGCCAATAGGAATGAGAGCTGCTTAAATCCTATTGGCTGATTTGAACAGCCAATAGGATTTTAGCAGCCCTAATTCTTATTGGCTGATTTAAAATTTTCAGCCAATAGGAATGCAATGGTACCCCCCCGTATAAAAGGGATACCTTGCATTTGATTCCTCAGTGTGCGGCGGATGATCGCATGAAGAGGACCTCCACGTCGGATCGATGTACCTCCGCCTTGGACCTTCGCCTGGACCTCGACCTCCGCGCATCGACTGCTCGGCCTCCATAGAGATGAAGAAGATGCCGGTCCCTCGATGGATGAAGATGGAGCCACCTGGATAAAGATGGAGCCACCTGGATAAAGATGGAGCCGCTGGCATGAAGATCGTTCAAGCTTAAAAGGGCTATTGGTAGTTTATTATAGATTAGGGTTCTTTTATTTTTTAGAATAGCCATTTTTTATTTTTAATGGGCAGCAAAAGAGCTGAATGCCATTTTAAGGGAAATGCCCATACAAATGCCCTTCTCAGGACAAAGGGTAGATTAGGTTTAACTTTATTTTTATTTTGTGGATTTGGGGGGGGGTTTGTATACTGTTAGGGGGTGTTTGTTTTTCTTTTGTAGCAAAAGAGCTGATTTCTTTAGGGCAATGCCCTACAAAAGGCCCTTTTAAGGCCCCTTGGTAGTTTATTATAGATTAGGGTTTTTTATTTTGGGGTATTTTTTTTTTTAAACAGGGTATTAGAATAGGAATAATTTTTATTGTTTTGGATAATTTTGTTTGTTATTTTTTGTAATGGTAGTTTTTTTTATTTTTTTATAATTTTAGTGTTTTTATTTTTTGTAATGTTAGGTTTTAGTGTAAGGCAGCTTAGGTTTTACTTTTATTTCACAGGTACATTTGTATTTATTTTATCTAGGTAGTTAGTAAATAGTTAATAACTATTTACTAACTAGTCTACCTAGTTAAAATAAACACAAACTTACCTGTTAAATAAAAATAAAACCTAAGCTAAATACAATATAACTATCCTACACTATAAAAGGCCAAGTGTGTTTGTCCGAAGCTGTCATGCGCAGTAGAGACAGCACGAAGACAAACACACCTGGCCTTGGATTCCCTACCTGATCTGCCGACTGCCGCGAGAAGAAGTGGGCATGGCCGAGCGTGTGCGGGGGGCGTGACCGAGCGTGTGTGGGGGCGTGACCTAGCGTGAAGACCCGTGAAGGGGGCGTGGCCTAGCATGAAGGCCCGTGAAGGGGGTGGGGGCCGGGGGGCAGGACCGTGGAGAGAGCTCAAACAGCTCAAAAGAGGGGAGAGGGGGGAGAGAGAGATCAAGAGGGGAGAAAGAGACAGGGGAGAACGAGGGGGGGGGGAGAAAGAGGGGAGATGTGAAGAGAGAGGGGAGAGTGAGAGGGGAGAGAGAAAGAGAGAGGGGGAGAGAGGGAGAGAGAGAGGGGGGAGAGAGAGGGGGGAGAGAGAGAGGGGGGAGAGAGAGGGGAGAGAGAGGGGGAGAGAGAGAGAGACAGAGGGGGGAGATGAGGAGAGAGAGAGAGACAGAGGGGGGGAGATGAGGAGAGAGAGGAGAGAGAGGGGAGAGAGAGAAAGGGGAGAGAGGGGAGAGAGGGGAGAGAATGAGGGGAGAGAGGGGAGAGAGAGAGAGAGGGGAGAGTGAGAGAGAGAGGGGAGAGAGAGAGAGAGGGGAGAGGGGGGAGAGAGAGAGGGGAGAGAGAGGGGAGAGAGAGAGACAGAGGGGAGAGAGAGAGGAGAGAGAGAGAGAGAGAGAGAGAGAGAGAGAGAGAGAGAGAGAGGGGAGAGAGAGAGAGAGAGAGGGGAGAGAGAGACAGAGGGGGGCGATATAGAGAGAGGAGAGAGAGAGAGGAGAGAGAGAGAGGGAGGAGAGAGAGAGGGGAGAGAGAGAGAGAGAGGGGAGAGAGAGGAGGGAGAGAGAGGGGAGAGAGAGAGAGGAGAGAGAGAGAGGAGAGAGAGGAGAGAGATG